>NC_064810.1:26358971-26658971 GCF_023721935.1 Panthera uncia | reverse complement strand
TAAGGCAATTCCATTTCCACTGAGTAGCATTTTTTGTTCAACTATTGATTCAGTAATCTGTGCAAAATTTTGTCATGGGTCATATAAATTTTCCTCTGACCTTTTTGTAATGTTTTTCCTATTGGCTAAGGTATGTGTCTCTACAAGTATCTTAAAGGTAAGGCTTGACATATAGTGAATGTTAGTTGTATAAATGCTATCCTGTGTTACAAAGGCAAGTAAAGGTGAATTTTGTTTTAGTGTAATTTGGACTTTAATAGATATTCACATATGTGAAAGCTTCTATGGCTATTGTACCTTGCCTCTGGGACATTTTGATCTTCTGTTTTAAGAAAGCACCATATAAATCCTGTCACTATATAAACTGTAATTTTCTCACACAATCATGTCACTTATGTTCTTACCAAAAATCTTATCATTCTGCCTCTCTGTTTCATAGGTGAATCTTATAATTCCAATATTTCTTTCTGTATTACCTCTATAAAATCTAATTTTGCTCTGATTTGCCACCATTGCATTCTAGGCATAATCCAATCTATGGTCTCAGAGACACTCATTAGATTGCATATTTGTCTTATGCTAAATTAAACGTTATGTTTTTTAAAATGACTATATTCTATTTATTGCTGTCTTTAGTCACAGAGGCTATGTCACTCTTGCCCATTATTTTAAAATAAACCACATCATTTGTTTCTTGGGATGAAATGATCTCTTCTCATAGGTATATTTTTCCAACCCTAATATTATTTCTCCCTAAACCTTTCCAGTTCTTTATCCCCTTAGGGATAATATAGTGGGATAAATGTGGGAAAATAAAAGGTGTGTTGGCTTTTGGTTTAAGGTCTAGATTTACTACTTGGTATTCATGTGATACTCAATGATACATTTAATTTCCCTGAACCCCATTTTCCTAAGAGAATGGTATACAATATAGGGTAGGGATCAAGACAGTAGACTTGGAAGGTAGTTTGAAGCTTGTCTCTGCCATTTACTGACTGTATTGATACCTTTGGCAAATTACTTAACCCTCAGCAGCTCAGTTTCCATTGTGGAAAAAGGAAATAATGTCTACCTTATATGGTGATCATGAGGAACACACACACACACACACACACACACACACACACCTTTGCTTTATCTTTCAGATTATCTTTTCTCCATCTTTCAGATGGAAATATTCAAAACAAAGCTTGAAGTATTGGCACTCTCAGTAGTGGTGGTGATGGCTATTTGTGTGTATATGATGATGCTTTAATTATAGTTCAGAGATCTGTAAGTTCTTTCTGTGCAAGGTCAAATAGTAAATATTTTAAGCTTTGTGGGACACCTACTCAACTGTACCATTGTATAGCAAAAGCAACTGTAGATAACGTGGTTCTGTTCCAAAAAAACTTTATTTACTGAAAATAAGCTTTAGATGAAACTGACCTTGCTCCACAAATCATACTTTGCTGACCCCTGATTTAACTGCTGGTTAATATGCAAATTTGATGCCATAAAACAATTGTGCTTTTTATTCCCAAATTACACATGCTCAGAGTCTATTGTTCTGTTCTTGCGCTGTGTTTCCCTTCACCAGTCTGAAACTGTTTCTACTTCCAATTGTTTGACAAACAAGCTTTTCTAGCTGTGTACTAGAGAAAACCTCAGTCTTACAATGTTCGTTTGGACTTGTTAAGTGGAATTAGGATAACTTTTTAGAATCCAGTTTGCTCATAAGAAGAAGAGATTCTCTCTTTTGTCATGATCTCTGTTGAGTTTATAATCTCATGATTCTGTTTTTTCCAGAAAAGTGTTTCAATTCTGATTCTTTTCTCCAGGGTCATATATGCATAGTTCATTCACTATGGATAATGGTCAATGTTGCTGGGTCTTGATTTATTCTTATTGAATCTTCATGTTGATACAAATTTATTGCTACCTAAATGTTGGCTTCAACCAAGATTTATACCGTGCTTTCTAAGTATAAAACTCTAGCATAATTCAATATGTAGCGTGTAGAATTTCAATTGGTAAAACTGAGGACAAATTTGCACTCCTAAATAAAAGCATCTTAAAATTGTCATACATTGTTGTGGTGGGCATGTTAATGTGTCTCTGAGTACCAAATTACTCTGTCATTTTTCCTTATGAAATTTATTTATTTTGACAGGTCTTCTAGGTAAGGGAAGTCTGTTAAGTGTTATTCAATAGCTTTACATTTTGGGGAGAGAAGTCCTTTACACTATGCTTAAAGTAAAATACTTACTAGGTGTGGTAACATGTAAAAGAGTTTATAAGTGAACATACAACATACAAAATTGTATGTTCATTATGATTACCATGTTAATATGCGTTTGTGCATGTGTGTGCACAAAATGGAGAGTTAATAATAAAAATAAATGATATTTCGGTTATATTGGTGGAACTAAAAGATTTATTTCCCAATTTTTATTAGTTTTGTTGCATATTGAGTATTATATTTTAAATGTTAAACATTAAAATCTAATAAAATTCAAATATTAGGTGACAATACCTTAAAAATATTCCTAGTAATACATATACATAAACATTTAAAATTATTTTCAAAGTAGTAATTATAAAATTTAGTCAATAAAGTATTTGGCTTTGTTGATCAGTGATTAAAGTAATTTGGAAATAGCAGTTGCTATATATATATTTTTTTACTTATGTATCATTCCTATATAAGTAAGATACTACCTTTTCTTCTTCTTTTGGAAAGCTCTGGGGTCTCACTAATTGTAATTATTCTCTAACAAATTTTATTGAAAAATTTAAATTTTAAATATGCTTGATTTCACTCTAATCATTTTTTCATTCTCACATTCGCCTTTGGGACAAGAATCCCAAATTGGGTCTTACTATTAAAAAAGGTTAATAGACTTGGATTATAAATGGAATCTAAGTTTCTCTTGGCTAATGCTGTAGTATAAAAATAACCAAAGGACATATTTCATGGTGTTTTACACTTCATAAAACACTTTCATTACATTATCTCATTTTATCCTCCCAAGTTAGCTGGAATACATGGTAGTTATTTCCATTTTCCCAGATGAGCACCCACAATTAAGGTGCAATAGAACCGGGATTCAATCTTGATCTGACTCCAGGTAAATCAAAATCAATGACAATCAAAATGTAAATGAAACATTAATATAGAAATGTATAGCAGGAATAAACACACTGGGGAGAATAAAATTTAACTCAGAGCTATAATCATTAATGTGTGCAATCTTGAGGGCTTCTTACTAATTAGATGATTCTCAATTTTTTTATACTGAGTTTTAAAATGTTTGAAAGATAGCACAACAGTAGGGGAAGTATAGAAATAGCAATTTTAAGCTATTAATCTAAACTAAGTAATCCCACCAGTCCAAAACAAATAACAGTTTTATGTAGTCACTTCTTGTCTTTTTCCTTCAGGCAGTGCTGACTGTATGAAAGACATAATACTTTTAATGACAAAACGTCATATGTTTAGGAAAAGTAGTGTTGGGGTGGAGTGCATAGATCCCAAAGTGCAAAGGATCAATGTCTTCTGTCTTGTAGATGAAATATTTTCAGGGAGTGGGTCTCCTCTCCACTCTCCTTCTCATCTTCTATCTAGATCTCTGATTTCAGATAATCTGCATAATCCCTTCCATCTCTGTTACAGAAAGCAGAGAGAAAAAAGCAGTTCCTGCATAACTGTAACTTATGTTTGATTCAAATTATTTCATAGATTTGCAAACTGGACAGGCAGTCATGAAAGCTAAAGAAATCCAGTTACTGGAAATTCTATATTTGAACAATTACAGACTGAATGAGTATATTCATAGTAAACATAGAATTTTGTGCTCTGCTTTTTAAATTTACACTGTATCACTTAATGAAAATTATCCCCATCAAGAGATCTGGTAAAGATTCAATGATCTGTTTGGTTAGCTGTTTAAAAAAAAAATTATCATCTGATTTTAAGCTATTTAACTTTTAAGCACATTTGGAATTTATTTCAGTAAAGATTGAGAGTAGTGGGACTCCGCAGAATATTACCATTTTGCTAAGTAGTCTCATAGTTTATCAAAGATTGCATTCCTACAAATTCTTAGAACCAAACTATTTTAATCTAATGATCTATGGCATTAATCTTGTGCCAGGATGATCAATTTCAAAAAGAAATTGTACCTGAACCCACCACTACATTGTTGAAATTACTGGGCTCTGCCTTTGACCTTTTGTCACAATGGTATAGATACAATGTTGGTTCTCTTATTTAAGACTACCCCTTCACTTGTGGACTAGATCTGTTCATCTCATGAATTAAAGGGCAACACTTTCCCAATTGTCCCATCTCTTTGCTTCCTCCTTAATTTTCCCCTCCCTGCTGGATGTTTCCCAACAGCATAGAAATACTATTTAATGTATTCAATCTTACAAAAATAAATAACTCCCTTTACCCTTTAAGGACTTCTTACTACACCACTTCATGGGTCTCTTTTAAACAAGACTACTCAAGTGTTTTCCATACTCTCTGCCTCCAATTTCTTTTCTCTCATTCTTCCTTGAATTCATTCCAAGCAGGATTTTGTACTCAACATTCTACTGAAATAGCTCGTTAGAGTCACCAGTGACCTCAATATTGCTAAACACAATGGTCAATTCTGTTTTCGTCCTACTCAAGCAGTATTTGATACAGTAAATCACTTCCTAATTCTTGAAAATCTCTTCACTTGACTTGTGGGAGTCATCAGTTTTAGTTTTCTTCTATCTTACCAGCTCCTCAATCTGCATATTTTTAATGAACTCATCCAGTCTCTTGGCTTTAAATATATGTTATTTTGTAACTTCCAAATAATGTATTTCCATATTGGAATTCAGAACTCAAAATTCTTAAATATCCAACTGTACATCCAAAATATCCAATATATTTTCTTGGCTGCTGCATTTAGGTCTCTAATGGAACCCCAGACCTGTAGTGTATAGAACTAAACTTATTTTCACCCTTAGATCTAGTCCTCCTGCAATCTTCCTCCTGCTTCAGTTATTCAGTCCAAACTCTTTGGGGTTGTTCCTGACAGGTCATCTTCTTCACATTCTACTTCCAATTCAACAGAGAATACCTTGAGAACTATGCTTAACATATATCCACATTCTCACTACTTTCAACTTTCACCACCACCCCTGAGCATGTAACCATTATCACTTACCTGGGGTAGCACAGCAGTTTCCTGGGTAACCATTATCACTTACCTGGGTAGCAACCAGTTAGGTGGTTCCGCCTCTTCTTTCTTCATCTTTTAGAGTCCATTTGCAAAATAGTTACCAAAATGATACTCTACAAATGTAAATCTGCTGATGTCACTCCTCCACTTAAAAGTCCAACAGCTTCCCATCTCAGAGTAAAAATCAAAGGTTCACAGCAGCCTCTAAATTCACATACGTACTGTCCTGAACAACATCCCTGACCTTATTCCTTGCCCCTCACCCCTCGCTCACCACTTGAAGCTACACAGTCCTCCTTTGCTTTTCTTCCAGCGGGCCGAGCATATTCTTACATCAGGACCGGGAAGGCTTTCCTCCTTCATTTCATTCAGGTCCCTGCTCAGGTGTCAACTCATTAGCAAGGGCATCCCTGAGCTCCTTAACAAGAGCAACACCTCCACTCCAAGACTCCCTAACTCCATTTGTCACCATTTTATTTTTCTCCATTGTGTTCGTCTCCATCTGTGGTCACCTTGTTTATTTTTGTTGCTCTCTCCCTATCAGAATGTGGGCTTCATGAACAGAGGATCTTATTAGGATTAGGAGTCAGTTGAGGGTTGTATCCCAAGTGCCTTTGGCTAAAAGAAAGAATCGACATTCTTTTGTGTTTTACTATGTATTTTCTCAGTCATTTATTTTGCAAAATGTACTATATTTCTGCCTGTTCGTAATATTGGTTAAATTTAGAAACTGTTTTTACAGTTTCTAGGATTTGATTAGCACTAATCAGGCATTTATTTGAGCATACTAGTTAAGAGCCCAGTATATGGGTGTCATAAGGCTGGGTTAGAATGCCACCTTGGCCACTTACTAAGTATGTGAACTAAGTGACCTGGGGCAATGACCTAGACTCTCTCTTGAAGCTCTTGAAGCATTAGTCCCCCTGCCTGAAATTTTATAGAGAATGTGATATAATTAGTAGCTTATATTATTCAATGGAGCCAGGACACCATCTGGCTATGAAAACAATAAGGGTATTTACATATCTTTAAGATAAGTGAATGTTTTGAAGAAATAGTTTCCCATTGTTATTAGAAGAGCTTTACATTTAGAGCTTCTGATATTTCCTGTTTCCTTTTATTCTTTGAAAATGGACGAAGTCAAGAACATGGTACTCTTCTCTCTGCAAAGCTGTTTCCGAGTGTCACCTTCTTCACCTTGAAGCAATGACAAGGTGGCAGCAATGACAACAGTACTCCCAGACCCCTTGGTGAAATGTCATATCTAAGTGCTTTGTTGTGGTCTTTCTTGACCTCTGAGTGATACCGTGAAATCTGATAAGATGGCTTTTGTGTTCTTTCTTCAAGTAAAGAAGTATGTGGTTTTGCCTAGCAGAATAGCCACTTAGTGGGTGAATCAAATAAACCTGCATTTGAAACCTGACTGCAGGGGTGCCTGGGTGGCTCAGTCAATTAAGCGTCCGACTTCGGCTCAGGACATAATGTCATGAGTTTAAGCCCCATATTGAGCTCTGCTGACAGTTAGGAGCCTGGAGCCTCCTTCAGATTCTGTGTCTCCCTCTCTCTCTGCTCCTCCCCCACTCACACTGTGTGTGTGTGTGTGTGGGTGTGTGTGTGTGTGTGTGTGTGTCTATCAAAAATAAACATTTAAAACATTTTTAAAAATAATAAAATAAAACCTGAATGCACATATCACTGGCTGTACAATTCTGGGAAATTTGCTGAGTATCTCATGACCTCAGTTTTCTTATGCATAAAATGCAGGTAATACCTGTGTCCTGGAATTACAGTGTGGAATCAATACGAATAAATGAAATAATACCTCTCAAGTGCTTAGCACAGTCCTGGAACCCAGTAAGCTCTCAAAAACTATACTTTGTTACTTTTTTCTTTGTTTTTCCTTCTTCTATTCACTATTTTTCTTTTCTTGTCCTTTTTTTCTTTTCCTCTCCTCTCCTTTCCTTTCCTTTTTTTTCTTTTCTTAGACATTGGCTGTATATCTTCAGATATATTGAATAAATGCTCCATTTTTAAATGCCCTGTGAATGTCCCACTGTGTCTAGTTGGCATTTCAATTGTGATTGTTCAATAAATGATTTATCTTAATTTTGGAACAGTTTCACAAGAGTTTAAAATCTCTTAATGTTAATAACAGTGAAAATCTTATATCTGAAAAGAAAACTTAGATGAAAGTTACTATATATAAATTTTTTAAAAAATATGCAGGTCAAGATGGTTTCATATCATAAGTCATTCCCAACTTCAATCACCCTCACAAGAAGACCAACTAACAACCATCCACAGACAAGACACCATTGCGAAAATGCCATAATCTGGAAGTGAGACTGAAGCACTCTTCGGGGCAACAGAAATTCAGAGGAACAGCACTAAAATGGCAAGAGGAGCAGTTTCACTTTGACTGTATCACCCCTCCCCCAGGCTGGCACAGTACAGAACCGATGGAGCCCCCTGGGCCTACAGTTTTTCTAGTGGGGAAAAAGAGAGTCTAAGATAGGCATCCAGCTTCCCCAGCATTTCAGAACACTTCTTGGGAAGCTCACTCAGGATTCACCTCATGGAATTACTGGGGGAATATGTGGAGTATGACAAATGGGGATCAAGGCATCAGGTAGAGATTGAGACTTTGCAGCAACTGGTGCTCAGATCTTGGCAGACCAAGTTCATATTTGCAGTGACATCTAAGCAGAGATCTCAGCCAGCAGCTCTGCCCATCTAGAGAGCCAAGCCGATGGCACCATCCAGCCAGGGTGTTCAATTGACAGTTTTGCCTGAATTGGACCCCAGCCAACAGACTATACTGGCCATGGAACATATCCTATAGGCTATCCAGGCAAGGAAACATAACCCCAAATCACTTATGGAATGTAGCAAAAACAGTTTTAAAAGGAGAGTTTAGTTATAAACACATACATCAAGAAAAAAGAAAAATTTCAAAGAAGCAACCTAACATTATGCATCAAGGAACTAGATAAATAAAAACAAACTTAGTTAAAAATTAGCAAAAGGAAGGAAATAATAAAAATTAGAGAAGATAAACAAAAAGGAAAACAAGAAAACAATATAAAATTAATAAAACTAAGAGGTTTTTTGAAAAGATAAATAAAATCGAAAAATCTTTAGCGAGACTGAAGGAAAAAGAAGAGGGTTCAAATAAATAAAATTAGAAATGAAAGAAGAGACATTACAATAGATACCACAGAAATACAAAGTATAAGAGGCTACTATGAACAATCCTATACCAAAAATTGGACAACCTAGAAGAAATGGATAAATTTCTAGAAATGTACAACGTACCAGGACTGAATCATGAAGAAATAAAAATCCTGAATAGACCAATAAGTAAGGAGATTGAGTCAATAATAAAAAACCTCCCACCAAAGGAAAGTCCAGGACCAGATGGTTTCACTTGGTGAATTCTACCAAACATTTAAAGAAAAATTAATACCAGTTTTCTCAAACTTTTCCAAAAAACTAAAGAGGAGGGAATACTTCCTAATACATTTTTTAAAGGCCAGAATTACCTCAATACCAAAGCCAGAAAAAGATACTATAAAAAAAGGAAACTATTGGCCAATATCTGTGAACAGAGATGTGAAAATTCTCACCAAATAAGAGCAAATCTGATTCAAAAGTACAAAGATTTATATGCTATGATCAAGTGGAATGTATTCCAGAGATGCAAGGATATTTGAACATTTGCAAATCAATCAATATCATACACCATTTAACAAGTGAAAGATATAAATTGTAAGATCGTCTCAATAGATGCAGAAAAAGTATGTGACAAAATATAACATCTTTTCATGACAAAAATTCAACAACATGTGGTGCTGTGTAAGACTGGTACCACACCACCAAGGACGCTGAATAGCCAAAGCAATCATGAGGAAAAAAAAAAAAAAAAGCTGGAGGCATCACACCTCTTGATTTCAAACTCTACCACAAAGTTATAGTAATCCAAATAATAAGGTATTGGGATAAAAACCAACACTGACCAATAGAACAGAATTGAGAGTCTAGAAATGAATTCATGCATGTGCAGCCAACTAGTATTTGACAAGAAAACTAAGAATATTTAATGGAGAAAGAATAATCTCTTCAATTAATTGTGTCGGGAATTCTGGATATTTACATGCAAAAGAATGAAACTTGATTCTTATTTTACACAGCTCACAAAAATTAACTCAAAATGGATTAAAGGCTTAATTGTAAGACCTGAAACAGTAAAATTCCTAGAAGAAACCATAAAGAAAAATCTCTTTGACATTGGTTTTGCAATGATTTTTAAAATATGGCACTAAAGCACAAGCAACAAAACAGAAATAAGTAAGTAGGACTATGTCAAACTAAAAAGCTATGGAACAGCAAAATGAAAAGCCAAGCTATGGAATGGGTGAAAATACTTCTAAATCATAAGTATTAATATTAATATTCAAAATATGTAAGAAACCCATGCAACTCAAAAGCAAAAAACCCCAAATAATCTGACTTAAAAATGGGTAAAGGACCTGAATAGATATTTTTCTCCAAATAAGATATACAAATGGCAAACAAGCACATGAAAAGATGCTCAACATCACTATTCATCGGAAAAATCAAAATAAAATCCAAAGAGATATTCCTTCAAACCTGTTAGAATGACAATTATCAAAAAGGAGATAAACAAATGTTAGAAAAGATGTAGAGAAAAGGCAACTCTAGCACACTGTTGGTGGGAATGGAAGTTGATACAGCCACTATGGAAAACAGCATGGAATTCTCTCAAATAATTTAAATAGAACTACTATGTGATCCAACAATCCTACTTCTGAGTTTATACCCAAAGGAACGGAAATCACTATCTCAAAGAGATATCTGCACTCCTATGTTCATTGCAGCATTATTTACAATAGCCAAGACATGGAAACAAACTAAGTGTCCATCAAGAGATGAATGCATTGAGAGAATGTATATATATTATTCAGCCATGGAAAGAAAGGAAATCCTGCCATTTGTGACAACATGGATGAATCTTGAGGGCATTATGCAAAAGTGAAATAACTCAAAGAAACTGAATGGCTTCACATTTATGTGGAATCTAAAAAACCCCAAGCACTTAGAAACAGGGTAAATTGATGGTTGCCAAGGGTGGAGAAGTGGGCGAAATGGGTGAAAGTGATCGAAAGGTACAAATTTCCAGTTATAAGATGAATAAGTTCTAAGGATCTAACAAACAATATGGTGACCATAGTTAATAATACTGTAGTGTATACTGGAAAGCTGCTAAGAGAGTAAATCTTAAAAGTTCTCACCACAAGGAAAAAATGATAACTATGTGAGATAATGGGTATATTAATTAACCTTATTATCATAACTATTTCATAATATGTATATCGATTTATCACATTGTACACCTTAATTTACATAATATTATATGTCAGTTGCATCTCAATAAAGCTCAAAAAAGTAATACACAATATTTAGATGACAATTTTTAAGTTTAGTAAAAAATTTAGAGTGCTCAGAGGAGAACAAGGACAAAGAATTAGAAAAAAAGTAGGAACACAGGGTCTAGTATTTGTGATATTGTGATTTTTAAGAAATATGTATTTGGTCATTCAGATATGTATCTCTTACAAGTGCAATGGGAGCATCTCTTGTCATAATATTTAGTCCTGGTCCTAAATTCCTGAAATTGCTTCAGAGCCATGAAGATGAAATGGGTGTTTGTTATTCACAGCAAACTCCTTTCCAGTTTATGTTAATGAGATGACTTTTGGAAAGTACCTAAGGATGAGGGCTGGTTGCCAGGGGAACCAACCAAAAATACAGTGTTGGAACTTTCAGTCCCACCTCCCGGTTTCCAGTGAGGGGAGAAGGGCTGGCAACTGAACCAAACACAAATGGCAATGATTTAATCAGCCATGCCTATGTAGTTAAGTCTCTGTAAAAACCCAAAAAGATCGGGTTCAGAGGGCTGCCAGGTTGGTGACCACATGGAAATGCAGGAAGAATGGTGTGTCTGAAGAAGGCATGAAGGCTCCCCACGTCTTCCCACATACCTTGCTCTGTGTATCTCTTCATCTGACTATTGATTCATATCCTTTAATATACTCTATAATAAACTGGCAAACTGATGAGTAAACAGATCTCCTGAGTTCTATGAGCCACTCCAGCAAACTAATCGAACCCAAAGGGGGGATCGTGGGAATCTCTGATTTATATCCAGTTGATATTCTGGTAGGTAATAACTTGGGCTTGTGACTAGCATCTGAATTAATGGACAGTCTTGTTGGACTCAGCCCTTTCCCTGTGAAATCTGACGCTACCTCCAGACAGTGTCAGAATTGAATTGAGGGGCACCTGGGTGACTCAGTCAGTTAAGCGTCCGACTTCAGCTCAGGTCACGATCTCACAGTTTTTGGGTTTGAGCCCTGCATCAGACTCCACGCTGATAGTGTGGAGCCTGCTTGGGATTCTCTGTCCCTCTCTCTCTGCCCCTCCCCAACTTGTGCTTTCACTCTCTCTCTCAAAAATAAATAAATAAACTTAAAAAAAGAATTGAGTTGGTGCTCAGAAAATTGCTTGGTGGTGCGGGGGGAAATACCCTACTACCAGGGCAGTTGGGTGCTAAGAACCTATATAATATCCCACTGTATTTAATTCATTCATTCAATATGGGAAAAAGAAAGTCGAGAGTACTTAATAAAATACGTGAGTACTAAATTTACCTGGATTTGTAAATGACTTATTTTCCACTGAGAGACGATAGAGACATTATTAATTAATAATTAATTATTTTTAAATTAATTAATTTAAACTAATTTTAAACTAATTAATTAAATTAGAATATAGAGATAGAGTGTGTCCTAAGATATTCTTGATCATGATGTTTTTAGATCACTACAATATGGGATGCCTAATCAAAATGGTAGGTTTTGCTCCAGGTTCTAAAGGCAAAATCTCCAATATTTTTGTTTTGTTTTGTTTGTAATCGTGCTTTCACTTTCAGGAAGCAAATAGATGAAAACAAGGCTCACTATTAGTTTCTTGTTCCTGTGGTTATCCACCTGTCACTATTAATTCCCCACACCCATGTCTGCTTATGGGTCTTTCCTCTGGATTTCTATATTGTTTGGTCTTTCCTCGTTAAGGAAAGCATCATTCTCTTTACTTCCTAAGAAAATCTTGGAGATATCTTTACCAGAGAGATACATTTTATTTTATTTATTTATTTTTAAATGCTCATTTATTTTTGAGAGAGAGACAGAGTGCAAGCAGAGATAGAGGGGGACACAAAATCCAAAGCAGGCTACAGGCCCCAAGCTGTCACCACAGAGCCCTACGCGGGGCTTGAACCCACGAGCTGTGAGATCCTGACCCGAGCAGATGTCAGAGGCCTAACCGACTGAGCCACCCAGGCACCCCCAGAGAGATACATTTTAAAATGAGGAGTCAGATTAAAGATACTCAGTGACCTTTGGCTGACCAGGGAATACAAGTACATATGAAAACCGAAGGTTTTTTAGAATGTTATTCTGTGTTTTTTCTGGTAACAAGAAGTAATGTTCCCTGAACCAGAATGCACAGAGTGTTTTCTGTGGTAACAAAAAATACTACTACCTAAATAATAATGCATTGTCAAACCTTAAATCATAATCAGAGTTTATGGATTAGTTCAATTGGCATATCTTCTAGGAAAAAAAATTATATCTATATCTATATCTATATCTATATCTATATCTATATCTATATATCTATATATCTATCTATATCTATCTATATCTATCTATCTATACCAATATAGCTAATATTTTCACTTCTGGAGTTGAACATGAATCTTCCATTGGTTTTCTTAAAGTTCTTATTATTTTTCATAATTTTGATATTGGTACCTAGGTTTTTCTTATCTTGGTTTGAGATAGAAAATAGATTTGTTCTTTTTAAATATTTTAATTATGACATCAAAAATTTAAAGCATATATACAAATATTTTCTTAGTTAAAAGTACAATGATTTTTACTCAGATATATTTAGTAGACAAGTATATTTTATAAAGAACTCTCAGGTTTTAAAAGGCAACTTTACAAAATTACAATATGTCACCTCAAATACACAGTTGTGAGAATACAGTAGTTACTTGGAGTATTCATGCTAAGATTTAATACCAACAGCACACATACTAGATGTTAAGCAGAAATGTTGCAGAAGAAATAGTCTTTCTCTTGAAAAGAAAAGAAAAGAAAAGAAAAGAAAAGAAAAGAAAAGGAAAAGAAAAGCTCTTATAATTACTTAGTCCAAATAGGGAAGAAGGCCTACGTTTGAATTCATGGCATATTGCTAAAATACGCTATTAGCCTAATCCTTCATTTTCTTGTCAATTAAAGACTTATCTTTATTCACTGATTCACTTATCAGTGATTCGCTGGGTATTTTAAAGCTGGTTGTTAAAAATCCCTTTGTTTATAGCAATAAGGCACCATTCATTTTGTGAACTTTATAAAACCAACCTCTGCCAATTTTGCTCTTTGAGAATAGCTCTAAAGATGTGTTCCCACAGTAATTACTTATTCCAGGGATGTTCATTAAGGAGTGAAGTAAGAGGCAAGTGTTTGAAACAATTGTATCCCACCAAAGCCAGCTTTATGGAGCACCTTCCCAGCATCTCCAGTACTTCTGAGCATTTTTTAAAAATTGGAAAACATTCTACAGAATTTGTACTTTTGAATGCTATTACCTATAGTGGTACTGAAGACATCAGCTATTATTTTTAAAAATTTATATTTAAGTGAGAGATTCCACAAAAGAATCTGGGATGCTTCTGAATGTTGGCTCAGCTGTCCATCACATACCTGCTACAAATAGTTCGGGTCATTCTAGTGTCTCTGTGCTCTGTTACCCACTTACCCAAGCCACCAGGATGGAAAGAGAAAGGAGGGGGATAAACCTCATTGAAGCCAGCCAAATCTTAATGAAGAAAAAAATAATAATAATATAAAAGATGGCTTTGGACTTGTATATTTCTTTCAGATTGGATTGTTATTGTAGGAGGATAGTAAGAAGAGGTTCAGTGTTTTATTTGCTTGTTATCAGAACCTGAAGTGCTATTGCACTTATCCTACAATTATGGTAAAGTTTCCCACTGAGCCTTAGTGGGCAAAGGAAGGGAGTAAATTCAGCGCAAGAGAGAGCAAGGGAGAGGTTTTGTTTACCAGCCCGTCAGTGACAAATATGAATTGATAAACTCCTTACATAAATTACGTTTTATTTATTTCTATTACATAAAAAAATACAGTGGATCAAGGAAGGAAACCAGAGAACATGGGACTAGGTGTATTTCCTAAACGTCTGGACCTAAATAAAATAAATACTAATCATCGGTAATGAGCACATTATATATTCGAATGCTAATAACACAGCCAAATTCGTTTTCTTGGTGCTTAGAAACAGTTTTCTGGTTTTGGCCTCCAGAGTTGAGTTCTTTTGTCCACACTATTTTTATCTTTTGTTGACCTCTTATCAATCATCAGGATTTCACATATACACATAGCTGAGTTTCCTCCGTTTGTTCATCTATAAAATGAGTATGATAGGGGCCCCTGGGTGGTTCAGTCAGTTAAGTGTCTGATTCTTGATTTCAGCTCAGGTCATGATTTCACAATTCATGAGTTTGAGGCCTGTGTCGGGCTCTGTGCTGACAGTGTGGCACCTACTTGGGATTCTCTCTCTCCTTTCTCTCTGTCCCTTCTCTCTCTCAAAATAATAAATACACATTAAAAATATATACAAAGTAAAAATAAAAATAAAACATAGGAATGCTAACAACGCTTACTTCAACTTTTTTTTAATTTTCTTAAATGTAGATTAAATGAGATTCCCTCTGAAAAACTCTAAGGTCATTGTCTGGCACATAAGTGCTCAATAAATTTTTGCTGTTACTATTATATGACTTTAACTAGAGCACCTTTTCTTAAGATAATTAAACAAATTTTTTTTTAATGTTTGTTCTTGAGAGAGAGAGAGAGAGCCTGAGTGGGAGAGGGGCAGAGAGAGAGAAGGAGACACAGAACACGAAGTAGGTTTCAGGCTCCCAGATGTCAGCACAGAGCTTAATGCGGGGCTCGAATTCACGAACTGTGAGATCATGACCTGTGCCAAAGTAGGATGCTTAACCAACTGAGCCACCCAGGCGCCCCTTAAAATAATATTTATATCTTCATTATAAAAAAACCTCATATCAGGGCGCCTGGGTGGCTTGGTCGGTTAAGCATCCGACTTCGGCTCAGGTCATGATCTCACAGCCCGTGAGTTCGAGCCCCGCGTGGGGCTCTCTGCTGACCGCTCAGAGCCTGCAGCCTGTTTCATATTCTGTGTCTCCCTCTCTCTCTGCCCCTCCCCTGTTCATGCTCTGTCTCTCTCTGTCTCAAAAATAAATAAACGTTGAAAAAAAAAATTAAAAAAAAAAACTCATATCTGTTAGCACAAATTTTGAAAGATAGGGCAAAAAATAAAAATCCACTTTAATATTACTATCTGATGTGTTTATTATTAATATAACTATCATATTTCCTTATTAGGATATACCCATATAAATATATCTTTCTAAAATATCTATATAATGGTCCTTGACCTTTTGCCCCCCACAATTAGCTCATGGACATCTTTCCATCAATAAATATAGACGTACCACTTAATTTTTAGTGTCTGCATCACACTTCATTGTAGTCTTATGATTTGAGTAACCATACCTGGCATCTTAAATGCTCTTTGTGGATATGGAAAATAAGAAATGCTTTTAATCAGCATGCTTTCACTAGCTACATCTGCCCGTTTGGCTGTCTTTCAAAAATTACTGGTACCTATTCGATACTTAGATCTGGACCCCAGGTCCGCCACCTACTGGCTGTGTGACCTTGGGCAAGCTACATAACAACAACCTGTTTTTGTTTTTTTGTTTGCATTTGTGAAACGGTGATAATAAAAGTATCTACTTCACAGCCTTGTTTTGTGGAATAAGCCTGTCAAGACACTTAAAGCTTTGGGGGGCACCTGAGTGGCTCAGTTGGTTTAGTGTCTGACTCTTGATTTCGGCTCAGGTCTTGAAATCACAGTTCAGAGGTTCAAGCCCTGCACTGTGCAGAGCCTGGTTGGGATTCTCTCTCTCCCTCTCTCTCTGCTCCTTCCCTGCTCATGCTCTGTCTCTCAAATAAAATAAATAAATAATCTTTAAAAAATTTGTAAGAACTTACTTAAAGCTTTGGGACTGGTTTTTGGTATATTGTTAATTCTTAAGTATTTACTTGAGGTCTTATAAAATCCTGGGGTTCCTCCTAAATCATCAAAGAAAAGTTACATTACTCCTTTAAGTTAGGTCAATTTTATTTGCAAGCTTCACATTATTTCACTGCTATATGTATATGTGTTTTGGGATGTCTATATGTAAAAATATATACTATCCTGCATAACCCAATTCCCAAACCATATTAATTAGAAGAAGGTTTAATAAACTTATTTCTGAGCACACTGCTCACTGAACAATTTGGAAATAGTCACCATTGGACACTAGTCACTAGGTTTAATATTTTGCAACTTTTATTTTCTTTCTTAACACGTCTGAGGAATAGGGGACACGCTTGTCAACGACTCAGGCTTACTATACCATATCGATGAGTGCAGCAGTGGGGGCCATGGTACAGGAAGCTATCCATACCCACCCCGACTTTTAAGAACAGAACCTGGGGCAATGGTAAAATCTGAAGAGAACCTTAAAAAAAAGTCCTTCCTCAGGCATTGTGATACATCAGTTCTGCAAAAGCCATTGCTTTTTAAATATCTGGATATGGTATCCTTATTAGGTAATTCTGGAACAAAAGTTACCCTACTGAGAGTTTCTCAACTTGTTGAAGTCCATGGATAGAGGATAGAGTACACTCTGACACTGAGCAAGGTCCCCCAGTGGTCCAGGCAAGGCAAGGCAGCTAGTGCGCTCTTGCCAGGCCACCAGCAGTGTCATTTACTTTTGCCAGAGGGTTCTAAATGAACTTAGGTTTCTCTATGTGCCTTGACATGAAATAGTTGGCAAGCACACTGTTTTTTTTTTTAAATGTTTATTTATTTTTGAGAGAGAGAGATTGAGGCAGAGAGGGAACAGAGGCTTCAAAGCGGGCTCCACACTGACAGCACAGAGCCCAATGCTGAGCTCGAACTCATCAACCGTGAGATCATGACCTGAGCCAAAGCTGGATGCTTAACCGACTGAGCCACCCAGGTATCCCACCAAGCATACTCTTAAGTGCCACTTTCTACTGGTCTTACTTAATAAAACTAAACCTACAGACCCATGATCAGTGAATTTTCATGAACTGTGAAAATTCATGTGAATTTTTTCTGTTAGATAAATTTGTACCCTTGCTATACCATAGAACATGTTTCTAGCATGTAAACCAGTGTTTATAAAAAGTAGAGACTCATGGAACCCTAGAATGCATGTAATGACCCAGTTTGAGAAACATTGCTCCAAAAATTAATACTATATGATAATTTGGTGCTCACTAATGATTGTAAAACACAAATATAAATTTTTGCAACTGAAAACATACAGAAAAACTTGATTGCAACTTGACCACTGAATAAAATAATGCAAATATTAATATGGCTTTAGGAGATGATCAAAATTAAAATAGCAAAATTAATAATTCCTATAGACATGTGAAATCCTCTAAGAGCATAATTTTTGTAGATTACAAGATAATACCATTCTAAAGCAGTGGTTCTCAAAATGTATCCCTACGACAACAGATTAGCATTATCTAGAAACTTATGGAAAAACAAATTCTTGGAACCCACTTCATATTTACTGAAATAGAAGATCTATGTAGGGGAACTTAATCATCTGTGTTTTAACAAGCTCTTCAGCTAATTCTGATGTGCAAGAGTTTGAGAACCACAATTAATGAGGCCAACTACTTTCCTATTCCTTACACACCAAGTGAATGCTGTCCTTCATTTACCTTAGGATACAATACCCTCATTTGAGTGAGGCTGCTGCTGTTTCAACTCCTTTTAAAGAATTTGTCTCAGGGCCATGTTGTAACTAACAAGAAAATCTGTTTCATTATTTTATAGTTAAATCTCATTAAGCAATTGCTCAGAGTATCTGTATAAATCTTAGATTTGACTTTGCCCTGCATTGCAGACAAATATTTGAAAGCTTTTCAGATTTGAAGTGATTAGTCTTTAAGGCAATATAATCAAAAAGTTTTATTGAAAGCTTGATATTTATTGAAAAGCCCTTGGTATACCACTTTTGGATCTTGCAGCGCATTCTCTACCGTAATATCATTTAGTCTCTAACTCTCCCTAATTAGCCTTTGGCCAGAGAAGTTAACCTGATGACTACTTCATTTATTTGACTTTCCTACCTCCTGAGTCAGAACGAAAGTTAGCTTTGGAAGGAGACTGGGGGTCAAGTACTTGCCTGAGTAAAACTTTTTTTGGCCAGGAGAACACCAAGCCAAAACCCGATGTACCCACCTCATTGCCACAGCTGATGTGGCTACTAATATCTCTGCTGCTACGAGATCCTTTTCTTAATGTCCAATTCTCACATAGTTCTCAAGACTCATCTTGTCTCAGAGCAATTATGGTGGTCAGGCTGCCCATGATGAGA
Organism: Panthera uncia; assembly: GCF_023721935.1. Taxonomy (NCBI): domain Eukaryota; kingdom Metazoa; phylum Chordata; class Mammalia; order Carnivora; family Felidae; genus Panthera; species Panthera uncia. The sequence goes on along the minus strand of NC_064810.1, from coordinate 26,640,101 downwards.
AAAGGAACAAGACAGCATAAATCCCTGGGCAGTCCTACTGGCTCCTACTGTTTTGTCCATCACCAGCATTGTGTCCTGAGTGTTTAACCACCAACTCAAGTTAGTCCAGCTTTCATGGTAGAATCTCCAACCTAGCTCTTGTGACACTGTGCCCAAGATGACCCTCATTTTTACAAAAGGAATGCACTGTGAAGGAATAATCTGGGTTTTCCTCTGAACCTTGAGTGGATCTCACATCAGTTTCCCGAAGTCTCCCTGTAGTGCCCGTATAGCCTGAGGCTTCTTCCAGAGTCCCAGTGAGGATAGCTAGAAAGTGATGGAATATTCCAGTTACTGGAGAAAGAGGAATGGATGTTCAGTGTCACATCCAGCATTTAGAACACTCACCAGTTTATAGGAGGCAGAGAACCAAGATCACTAAGCAAATGAACATCAAACTCAATTGCGACATCCCAAGACAAACTGCTGATAAGATTTTAGTGAGCTTGTAATTATTTATCACTCTGTATATACATTTATGATTTATGAAGATGATCATATCTTATGTTTCTTTTTAACCTGCCTTTTCTTTTAACTTAAAAAGTTATCACAAATATCCTTTTTAGGTTGCAAAAATTTCTCTTACAATATCTTTTTCTAACTTTTCATGCTATTTTCTTGTTGTACAAGATAATTATTAAATGTCTCCTCTGTTGTTTAAAATATTCATTGTCTTGGGCACCTGGGTGGCTCAGTCAGTTGAGCATCCGACTTCAGCTCAGGTCATGATCTCACGGTTCGTGAGTTCAAGCCTGGCGTCAGGCTCTGTGCTGACAACTCAGAGCCTGGAGCCTGCTTTGGATTCTGTGTCCCTCTACCATTTTTGTTTATGTTATAGACTCTCTACATTTTGTAATATAAATATAAGTAAATATGAACATAGATGTTGTCTTCTCATTTTTTTTCTTCTGAGAGAGGTAGGAAAATATAATTATTTTTCTGTATTTTGAAAGAAATGGTGTAATTGTCCTAGAACTCTCTCCACATAGTATGCAGATTGTGTGTGTACACATATAATTTTTATAATTTATTATATATATAATTTTTCCCCCTGGAACAGAGTGTTCATTGTGTGGAAAGAACTAGTCTCCCATTGCTAAACACTTGGGTGCTTGAAGTCTTTTGCCACCATTTTGTTATAATGAATAATAATAATCTCATATATGTATTGGAATATCTGCTCAGATTCATTTGGATACAATAAAATCTTTTTTTCTATAACATTAATACTACTCTGATAGCTCCTAATTCTGACTAAACTTCTTTCAGAATCCAGACATATTAACTGTACTTATTTCATTTCTGAAATATAATAATGGAGGCATTCATTTTAGGAAGAAATGTAACAATCTGAGCATCTCAAATGCCATTTCTCATCTTGTAATTCTGGAAAGGATATTTTGGTTGACTCCAGAGAATTCAAGTTTGCTTTTTGAGAAAATATATGAGGCAATTGTCAATAGTAATCATGAGATTTTCCTCCATGTTCTCCCACAGGTAGAAAAGAAAAATTGGTGTAACATTTTTTTCCTCCTTTTAAAATGTTTATTCATTGATTTTTGAGAGAGAGAGAGTGAGAGACAGCAAGAGAGGGGCAGAGAGAGGGTGACAGAGAATCCCTAGCAGGCTCCACGCTGCCAGCACAGAACCAGATGCAGGGCTCAAACCCACAAACCATGAGATCATGACCTGAGCTGAGATCAAGAGTTGTACTCTCTACTGGCTAAGCCATCCAGGTGCCCCAGAATTAGTGTAACTTAAACGTAGGCATGGTTCTGAAATTTAGGTCTGCTTACCCATGTGTATGTGGTCTTACTACATATCTTATTCCATATTCTATAAAAGATTTATAAAGATTGAGTATTCAAATCTGACTTTGCCCAATTTTTTATTATCTATTTTTTCCCTGATTTTAATTATGAGCATGTCAGTTACCTTGTGATGGTATCAAATAACCTTTAGTCTTGTTTATTTTCAATAAAACTTCTCATTTTTTTTTTTTAATTAACAGAACCTAACACTAATCTGTATTCTAGGGCAGTGGTTTTCAACCATTGGCTGCATATAAGAATCACCTGGGGAGATTTTTTAAAAATGTTTATTTATTTATTTTTGAGAGAGAGAGAGAGAGAGAGAGAATCCCAAGTAGGCTCTGTGCTGTCAGTGCAAAGCCCATCACAGGGCTTGAACTGATGGACCTTGAGATCACAACCTGAGCTGAAATCAAGAGTTGGACACTCAACTGACTGAGCCACCCAGGTGCCCCTGCTTTTATTTTTTTTATTATTTATTTTTAAATTTTTTTAAACTTTAATCATTTTTGAGAGACAGAGACAGAGAGTGAGCAGGGGAGGAGCGGAGAGAGGGAGACACAGAATCTGAAGCAGGCTCCAGGCTCTGAGCTATCAGCACAGAGCCCAGCACAGGGCTCAAACTCATGAACCTGTAAGATCATGACTTGAGCCGAAATCAAACTCTTAATCGACCGAGCCACCCAGGTGCCCTCAGGTGCCCCTATTTTTAAAACCTTAATAACAAGGCCACCACATTCCAATCAAACATAAAGATTTGGTGGTAGAACTTAAGTCATAGCATTTTTTAATGCTCCTCAGGTAACTTCAATCTGTAGTCAAGTTAGAGCATCACTGCTGGAGGGGAAGAAATCATTACAGGATTTTTGTCCATTTTTCTTCCCCAATTAGGATTTATTTCAGTATGATTTACAGGAAGTGTCAGTCTTTAAATATTTTGCATTGGGAATGAAAATCTAAAATAACAATACTTTGTTTTTCTATTTGATATTAAAGAGTGAATCAATAAAATAAACTACATCTTATGCAAAATTTTTCTCCATCTTGGCATGTTGCAGAAAGAAATTCATTGACCTTCAGATTCTCAGTGTGATCCTTCTGGAGTCGATGAGGGATTGGCCATGGGAAGAAACATGTTGAGATATTGGTTTGCATTTGACCCTTATCCCATGGTAATGTGCCTCTCTCTGAGATGTTTCTAATGTGACACCAAGTTGTACATAAATATCGCTGAGTAATTATTCTCTACTCAAATATATATCAAACTATAAAACTTATGTGCCTAATTTTTATAAAGCAAACTAGCCACATGCAAAAGTGGGCGAGTCAACTATGATTCCAAAAACATCTCAGAATATGGGGAAAGCCGGCAGATTTTTCTCCCTTCTCATTGAATAGTTCATCTTTATTCCTGTGTGAACTGAAAAAGAGAATGTAGAGAAGTCGGAAAAGTTTTTATCCAGCTGTAGAAAAGTATTTTGATGGGCAAAATACTGTCCTGTTAAGAAGAAACGGGGACTTACGAGCAAAGAGAAAAGGTGATTATTTTGGGAATTTGGGGCTAATTTGTCCCTAAATATCACTTCTGAAAAGTTATGGTACTGGAAACTTTAGTATTTTCATTTGAAAAAACATGACCCAATGACTAATGGGAAAGGAAAGATAATTATATAAGAACATTTGGGGGCAAACAAGGCTGAAGTTTTGATTCTAGATTTCATTTCCTTATGCTTTTCCTACTACTGAATAAGATCATAGAAGACGTGATCATTGGACTAACTTAGAATCTATGACGTTTCATTACATATTATAATAGAAAGTGTTTTTTTTTCTTAGACTCTTCTCATAGATCTAACAGTCCGTTGATTTCCCCATCTTTGTGAATTGGTTATTTATTAGAAATATTATGTCTAAAAGTTTAAAGATTTGTATACCACTCTTTTGAAGAGGTTCCTTCCTCAAACACTCTCTCAGAGTGAGTTTATATTTTCATTACAAAACATACTATATTTGCAAGGCAGTATATTGCCTGCTATGACATTATTCTTTCATTTCAAGGATGTAATGTTTCTGACTTTTGGTTGAAGCCTCAGACTGATACCAATTATAGGACAACATGTACTGTTACTTTTAATGAATTACATTTGGTTACTGGGTTCTCTTCCTGCAGATTTCTTGAAGCATGCTTTCACCTTTCAAATATGTTGGCCTGCCATTAATCCAATGATTTCACCCTTTTTGTTCCCCCAGACAGGGTAATTTCATCAAAGTTTTCCCACATGGCCAAAATCTGTATTAGCTATTTGGTGTGCTGTAAATTTAAAAGCCAGTAGTATTCCTCCCACTCCTTATATATACAAAAAACAGATGTAGTGATTACACTGCCCTGCTCCTGGCTAAAGTAAATTTAGATGTAAGAATATAGCCTTTATATGTATTGGAGCAAAGTATGTCATTCTTTCTCATTCACTTAAAAGGATGTTTAATAAAATTGCTACTTATCAAAAGAGAAACTCCAGAGGAAGACTAAATAAATGAGGTGATATTTTAAAAGTTAATGAATGAGGTGCCTTGATCTATGGCTCCATTATACTCTTTTCATTGCTTCACAGAGCTCTTAAAACACAAGATGTGATGTAAAGGGTAGGTAAGCTAATTTAAACATTGCTTTAAAAGAGTAGGCAGTGAAACACATATTATGTTTACCGAAGGGCTGAAAAGTAGAACGTCCTTTATTCTAGAAGATATTATGAGGCAAAATGTAACATGAAAATTAATCTCCTTTTTAACATAATATATACTACAATTGAGTTGTGTTTAAAGTGAGGAAGGCTACAAAAATTGTCTAGTGATACCAAATACAATAAAATATTTTTAAAACTTACATTAAGCATCACTTAGATGGTACTACCAATATTTCTATTTAACAGAGATTGGTTCATACTCTATCTTCAAAAGCATAATTTTATAATCAGTATAGATCATGCTTTTAGTGCCAGTCTATTTCACAGTGAGGATTCTGAGAGGTCTTAATTTTTGAAGTCTATATGAATGATTTTAACAAAACTACTCAAATAGCCCAGACTTAGTGCTCTTTGAAGACAAGTACCAAAAGTTAACTTGAGCTGCCTTAAACCAAAAATCTATTTATGAAATGTCTGCTGGTTTGTGTGATGCAATCTAATAGCAAGAAAGTGGTTCGCTCTTTAGGAGAGGCTGGAACTGGATCTTTAATGCCTACTGAAATATTTTCTGTCTTACATCTCTTCTTCCCCCTATGTACCCATCTCATTGTTTTTCCTGTGCTTGCCCTTTCTATGAAAAACAAATTAACAAATCGGTCATGCTGTCCCCTTGAGGTTTCCCTTTGAGGAGAGAGAATCTTGGGGGCTTTAAGGACTATCAATACAATGTTTATCCTCCTATTAAATTTAAATGTTTTTAATGTTTATTTATTTTTGAGAGAGAGAGAGTGAGAGAGAGTGCGAGCAGGGGAGGGGCATAGAGAGAGAGACACACAGGATCCAAAGCAGTCTCTAGGCTCAGAGCTGTTGGCACAGAGCCCCATGCAGGGCTCAAACCCACAGACCAGGAGGTCAATGACCTGAGCTGAAGTCGGATGCTCAACCGACTGAGCCACCCAGGTGCCCCAGTCCTCCTATTAAATTTTAAACAATCATCTGTTTTACTGATTCAAGAAATTCCTGGTAAGTACTGAAATTAGGAAATATATATGGAGGTACATCGAATACATATCTATTAGAATTTTGTGTAGGCTTCTCCGGACTCCATGTTTTCAGCTCATTCCCATTTCTAAGCTGTTTAAGAAAAAAGAGTATGCAGAAATGAGTTCAGAGTGCCTAAGCCAGCTTTCTCAATAAAGCCTATGCAGATGACCCTTTTTTATGGAAAACCGATATAGTAAGGACTGTATTTTAAAGCTTCCTTTTCCAGTTGAATTATTAAAAAATGAGTTCATTCTTTTCAGGAAGAATCCTACTTTTGGTACGGTTTTCTTGGTTGTAGTTGCCTTTGACTTGAAATTTGAAGTCTTCCACCAGAATGAATGTTGCAGTATTTTTGCTTCTTAGTAAAAAATTGTTTTCAGATTTATGCTCGTTATTTTGAGCATAAAAGATTTGTGACCATGGCAATGGTTTTCAGTAACACAATGGCACTTAAGTTGCAGTATTAACACATTGTGGGGATTGGTACACTTTTTTCCTGCAACTTCAGGGCTGCTGAGAAAAGTGATTCAGTCCATGAAGGCCTTGGTAGAATTAGTTCACTTGTACATTTATTTTTAACAACTCAAATTATTTGCATAAGGACGTGCAAGTGTCCTTGTGCAGGTAAAAGGCTACGTGTTGAGGAAAAAACACAAGATTAGGGAGTAAGATGCTTAGCTCCTTCTCTCCTATGACATTCCTATGTGTGACTTAACAAACCACTTTCCTAGGCATTAGCTATAAGATGTTAAGGTTAAGGAACATCTAAGGTTCCTTTTAGCTCTAACACTTTATTTCTATGATAAATGTTAATTGTATATATACACATAAACCCCCATCTAAGGTCCCTTTGGCTCTAATGGTCTATTTCTATGATAGATGTTAATTGTATATATACACCTAAATCGCAGTTTCTTAGATAAAGGTAGAAACAAACTGAATAACTATGTATCCCATTGTCTCCCATTGTAAATGATCTCTACTCTCCCCTCTTTGCCCTCTCAGGGAATTCCAAGAACTCCAGAAGGGATTTCAGAAACCAAGGTTAAGAACTGATTTCTAGCATCCTAGAAATTATGATGCAATAGCTGCTTAGTCAATGTTGTTTTCACTTCCTTCCCATAGTCCTATTCATGTTAATAATATTCTGAGCTTTCAGCAAGCAATTTAGAAGATTTGAAATTTAAAAGAGGAGAAAGGGGAACATGAAATACTATTTTTAACTATGGGGAAGGTCACTATTTTTAAAGAGAAAATGAAGAGCTGACTCCCAACTTTTTAAGGTAGAGATGATCTTCTGCTCCCTGACGCCTGCCATTAAGACTTACTTTTTTATGAATGAGTGAACAAGAGAAAAAATGAACACTGAATGGCATTTTCAGGTCCGGCAATGAAAAGGTAAGACTGCAATACTGAAATAAACACGAGTTGAGGAAATGGGCATTCCAGATACAGTGTGGTATGCCAGCCCTCCCGTGATATTCATTAAGTCTCTTTATTTCCCTACTTTTTCTTTCAATATCTGTAAATTGGAGAGTCTGGACTAAATTTACTCCTAAGCTCACTTTTAACTGTAAATATACTGCTTTCGGGATATATGTCTGTTATGTAATATAAACAGAATTTTTCTGCATGTAGCTATTATGCTTTTAGTCCCCCAAAGTAGTTTTACCTTTACCTCTATTATCTGGAATGGACTCAGGGAATGCAAATAATTCGAATATTTTTAAGCAAATATTTCCAAAGCAAAAAATTTGAATATTTGTTTAAGCAAATTATAGAAAGAAATGTAAACTTTCAGGTACTCTCCCTTTTCTGTTATTTCCTATCCTTTAGAAAACATCATAAGCAGGACTTACTTTCAAGATTACCTCCCAAGTAGGTAAACTTCTACCTGTGGATAATTACCAACAGAGGAACATTGCATTTTAAAACCAGACATAAAACCAATGAAAACAAAACAAAACTTTTCATAAAAAATGAGTTAGAGTAATAATTCATAACAAATGAAAAGGCAAACATGGAAGTTATTTTCACAAGGATGATAAATAAGCCAAGATTTTCCTGTTTTACAATCTCAATTAAGCTGTAACATACACTCATGAAAAAGATAGTCCTGAATGTCCCAGAGGCACAAAAGAGGGTGGACCTACTTAGTTTATTTCTAAATTGTCAGCTCTTTTTTTTTCTATTCTTTCAGTAAAATAAACTGTTTTGCTGAATAAGAGGGTTAAGAAAAGGCCTGAGTGAGTCACTCCAATTTGTTTCCACGTTCTGAACAGTCAGTAAAGAAATTTATTGCCTCATTAGGCATTTTGAGTAGATTTCTGGAAACCTGGGTGACGTAAGATAGAAAAGTAACCTAGTAAGACGGTTTAAAAGCGGTTGCAGCTGAATTTGTTTTTGAAATTGCCAGTTGCCTGTTAGACGGGAATGACATAGCGATTTGTTTCACGAAACGGTGCCAGGCAGCGGGCTGGTTTCAAGGAGGAAATTGTGTCTATTTTCAGCCCGTGCTAGAAAATACTGTAAGATGACAGAGGCAAGATGATTGGAGGAGGGCCTTGGGCTCAGTAATGAGATCAAGACTAAGCTTCTTATGAGCGGAAACAATGGAGGCTGTGCCGTCGAGGCTGGGTGGTGAGCTTACAGCCCGCCGCGCACACAGGGGATGTCCCGCTCTTGTAGCCCCTGCTCTTTGTTTAGCTGATATTTAGCTAAGTTCAAATACAGATACTTAACATAGGACCTCCCTCACACTAAGGCATCTGTAACCACTCTACCTCGGGTTGTGAGCTTCAAAGACGCATTAATAGTCAAGGGAGCATCGGTTCTTTCCTCACACTGTACATTTGCAATCATCTTCCAGAGTTAGAAAGGAACTTCTCTTTAATTTCTTTTAAAAATGACTAAAAATTGGCAGTAGCTAAAGTATTATTTGTATTTGAACAAAGGAATGTCGAATTCACTTCAAAATGTAAACAACCCAGGAGGCAAAAACTCTGAAGGACAAATGATTTATTAATAAGCAGGACACAATGACTTGCTTGCCTAAAAGAACTTTCTTTTTGTATGTTTAGCAGATAAACACATTAATCATGATCAGTCTGCTCTATACCAAAAGAGAATTTGATAAATTAATCACATCCAACCATAAAACAAGGAAATTTCAGGGAATCTTCTAGATAAGAGGAGTGGAAATGTTTGTTTCCCGTAATGAAAAGAAATGTGTGTGTCTATGTGTGTGTGCACATACATACCTACACGTATGTATACACATGTACATATATAGGCTAGACATACGACATTCTAATGAACAGGTTTGAGTTTCCATAAAGTTGGAGAATAATGGGATGAAAGGGAAAATAAAGATTTAATCTGAACTCCTTTTTTTTTTTTTTTTCTTGTTAGTAACAGAAAGATTTCTCAGCACTGCTTATGTTCTAACTACAAAAGATTCCAACGTTGGGAGAGATCTTGGGATATAAAAAGAAGGAAATATTTTCTCCACCATCAAATTTTTCAATTCTCCCAAATGGCCAACAGCCTGTTACCAGTGTTCTGTTGAACATCCAGAGAATAAAAGTTGAAAGAGATGAAAATATATGGTGACAAGATGCTGAGGGGGAGATATGGGGAAAAGAGGCCTGGATTCTTAACCCAGCTTTGCTAATCTTTGGCAGTTTCCTCATCAGTAACATGTAAGACTTGGACTGGATGGCTTCAAATTGCCCTCGAAGTTTTAAGAAACTTAAATTTCTGAGTCTACCTTGGTGGTCTGGAGGAGATTAAAATCCACTTAAAACTTGAAGGAAGGAATTAAAAGCAGCAAAATGGTGCCTTTCCTCATTACTCCCTTTCTAATTAACATTATAAAAGTTTCAGATCTGAGATCCTGCCAAATTTAAAGGTCTGCTGTTTTACATCTATACTCTTCTACATCCAATTATTTCTCCCTAAGAAAATATAAGATCAGTTATTTCTTAATGATTATTTGTTGACTATGATGCTCATTGAGCTTCTTGTGGGTAGGGCAATTCAACAAATATTTAATTAATGGCTGCTATGCATTGGGCGGTGAGAAAGCAATAGAAAATACCTACCACTCCCACCAACCGTCTCTTAAAAACATAACAAAATGACAAATAGTCCTTGGTTTAGGGAACTTAGAGTGTGCCTGGTACCAGAATAGTCATTCTGAATAGTTATTCAGAAATATTTATTCAATGATTGTGTTGATATACTGAAGGAAGTAATTAGAGTACAGTATTACAAATCTGTATATTTAAATATATATATATTTAAATATGATACATGTATCGCTATTCAACGGAGTAGGAAAATCTTTGCTTAGAGGAGTCATGGAAATATTTAGAGAGTGGTTGACATTTCAGCTGAGCAGGCTCAACAACAAATAAGATTTCAAAAGCACATTTTTAACAAAGGTAACATACCAGTTTATGGAATGTTTGTGATTGATGAACCCATGTTTTGTGGAGAGTGGTCATAGGTTATAGGAGGTGCGGACAGAAAGGTGGTTGGAACTAAATTACCAAGAGTTTTCAAATATCAGGCTAAGTAATTTAAACTTCATATTACGAGTAGTTAAAACTTCATACTATAAATAAAAGGAAGTAGGGGTTTTTTAGTAAGGGAAAAAGGGAGGTGGCCAGGTTTGTTTTTGTGACTTCTGATCCTTTCTGTGTGCCGAAAGTCTGAATTAGACATTTTAAGAGCTTCTCCAACGTTTCCACCCATGTTCCAGCAACCAAATGAAGTCAGTCTCTACCTTCTAAAGTAAGTAATGTATGATGTTTACACTATAGCATTGAATACACCAAGCAGACCTTTTCAAATGACACATCCCTCTTCAGCTTTCTGGAGATTCTGACATGTCTTCTGTCTTCCTAGCTCTTTTTCCCCCCATTTTTTTTAGACTTACAAATATACCATGTGGATTCCAGATGCCATTCATATCCTAACATAAACTCTAAGGACACAGAATTATGACAAATTATATAAGCCAAAATAAAAATAATAATAACATTGAAAGCCAGGAAATGTTAATAGTGTGAGCTCTGGATCCTGACAGCCGATGTTTAGGTCTTGGTTTTGCCACTGACTAACAGTGACTTTGACCAAGGTATTTAAATTCTGCAGCTAGGTTTTGGGGATAACGTTACCTTCTCTTCCAGAGTTGTCTTGAGGATTAAAAAAGTTAATACAGAATATGGCTTGACCTATATTAAGCAGTCCATAAATCGTTGTAGATGTTGCTGTTACTGTATAATAGAGGAAGTTTGTAGAATCTCTGTTCATCCCTTATGATGTCTTCTTTCTGCCTCCGTGAGTGATGCTGCTTCTTTTTGGGATGACCTTAGTCCTTCTCAACGTCTTCTACAAGGAGCACGCATTCTTCTCTTTGCCAAAATCTATATTTCACTATGATTACATATCTGAATCTAAATACACATTCAGATCTTTCCATGTTAAATCACAGCTTCTTGTTCTAACCAAACACCAATGTTTTTGTTCTGTTACCTTGTTCATTTTTTCCTTAAAATGGTAACTATTCCCCTCCAAATCTGCTTCTTACCCATGCATTTATTCAAGGGCTTTTTTTTTTTTCAGATGCCTCGTTTAGTTTAGTAGTTCAAGAACTATCAAGTCATTCCCCTATCTCAACACACTCCCCAATTTGAAAAGAAAATCCCATTTTCATTAATGCTTCTTCACAGATCTTATTTTTGGAAGACTTTATTAATCTTTATGGGTCTTCTCTAGATTTCATTAAGATTTTTACTTCCTTTTTAACTTGTGAAGACAAGATTGGGGCTCAGCTAAATTAGAGGGATTAGAGCATGGTTTAGAGCATCAAGTCCCAGACTGGGCTGAGTGTTCTGGAAACAACACTCTGCTTCCCAGAAAGAGCCGTTTGGGAAGCCATTGCTTCTTCTACTGCAATAGTTCTCTCCACCATCAACTCTGACAGTTGTTTCTTTTCAGACCTGTGTGGTTATGTGTTAAATAAATCTAGGGGCGCCTGAGTGGCTCTGTCGGTTAAGCGTCAGACTCTTGATTTTGGTTCAGGTCATGATCTCAAGGTTTGTGAGATCAGGCCCCACAAGGGGCTCTGTGCTGACAGCTAGGAACCTGGAGCCTGCTCGGGATTCTATGTCTCCCTCTCTCTCTGCCCCTCCCCTGCTCACACGTGCAAATGCACGTGTGCACTGTCTCTCAAATTAAATAAACATTAAAAAAAAATGTAAATAATGATTTAGAATGGGAATCACTGTAAAATGCAAACTATTCTTGTTATTAAACTAAATTTAACAGTGATCCAGGATTTTAAAATCAGAGTAAAAAATGACAAAGAGAAAAGCAAAATCTGTGATGGATTTATTATTGATTTTATTGCATTGCCAAGGTCAATTAGAACTGAACTGTTATGAGTAATATTAGTATTCTATAAAATATTAAGATCTTACTACATTATTTGTTTTCATCATTTAATAGAAGTAGTTTTGGTTTTGGTCTTCCTCCTTCAATAAAATTAAGCAGCCCAGGAGATCTTGCATTAATGCAAGAAAGTTGGATTAATATTATTAGTTATATATCATTTATATGTTGTAGTTGTTAATCGTCACTGGGCTTCCAATATACTTTAATTTTATTCAGTAAGAGTAAATTTTGTGTATCTGAGCTATTCAAAAATGAATGTCATTCCGGGCTTATGGTAGACCCCATGGCTCTTTGGCCTTATGTTGCTCTGAATACCACCTCCCCCCTCCCAAATTGCTTTTCAGACTAGTTAAGTCATCTCTAAAACAGATCTCCAAGACTGACGTATAGGCTATGGGATGATAATAGATTTGTCATACACCAAAACCAGAAAGAGTCTCACCACCTTAAATGTGGTGAAATTGTAAGCAAAAAGAATACGTAAATTAGCATGTCTGGAGGCCCTTTTCAGACTGCATCACTCTCCATCAAAAATGTTGCAGGTAAATAAAATATGTTCTTACTGAGTAATAAGTATAATATGTGCAATTTATTGTCATTACAAAGAATTTTTATTGTATCTGAAGAATTCCACAGAGGGCCATTACAAATCCGTTGCAGTATTTTTAGTTAGTGATCTGCTCTGCTTCCCAAACCGTGCTCATTTTATGCAGTATTACACTGATATGTGCATGTCTAGATCAGGCCTGGTCCAATTCTGCATACAATAGTTTAAGAGGGTTTTCGTTGCCTTGTTGGCTATTTCTTAAAGGTGCAAAATAATTGGAGTAAATGTGATGCTCTTTAAAAGGTAAAAGTTCAGTTTAAACTTGAATGAAGGTTAAGTTTTTATTTGTAATGACTGAAAGAAACTTAGATTTCCAATAGGAAGGGCTTTATAGTTATAATATTAATAATTGAGTTTCATAAGAATATCACCACTTACCTCTAGAGAAATGGTTTCTCCTTGATGTTTCATTGACTTTCCATGATGTCTCCACTCTCTCACTTGGAATTCACAGTCCAGGTCTCAACTTACATTTTTACTACTTTTATGTATAATCACTTTTTCACATAAGACCTTCTTTCCACCCAGGCTCATCTTTCCAATTATGTGGATTCCACTACCTTTTTTTTTCACTTTTACTTATACTTTACTTTCATGTAAACCTTTTACTTCTCCAAACACCTTTTCTAACTGCTTCAATTTTTTACTTTCTCTGAACACCTTTACTGTATTCCAATTTTTTTCCTGTCCTAGAGAGCCATTAAAATCCTCCCTTTTTAATAAACCTTTTCCGCGAGTGGGAATCTTTTTCTTTCCAATAAGATTATGCATCTGCTATCTTGAACTGATTACATCTGTAAGTAGGACAGAAAGGGAGTGTACACCCATTGAATGACCCTCATTTTCCATGGATTTTGCTAGGTGTTCTACATTATATGTCTCATTTAATTCACATAGCAACCAAGGAATATGGATCTATCTTGCTTGATATACAGATGGAGAACCTGGGGTCTGGTGAATTTCAGTTACTTTCACAAAGTCTTTCTGGTAGAAAGCAGCAGAGCATAGATTCAAACCTTTCTCTCTTTTGCACCCAAACCTGTGTTTTTTGTGCTCAGGTGTCTTTCCCTCTAGGTGGGTCTATTTCATTTTTTATCTCATTGACGGCGAGAATTCTATCATGAGAATTTTTATCCTTTGAGATAGCTGTCACATAGTTGGCCTCCTATTGGGCCTCATTCTGCATTTAGGAGTCCTTGAGTAACTCACAGGCAATGTTGCCCTTTATGCTTTTCCCATTTTTACTCACTTAAAACAAGGTATATATTCATAGTTGGAAATCTTATGTTTTTCCCTGTAAGCAAAAAAGAAAATATATGAATAATGAAGGAACTTTCAGAAAAACTTGCTATATTTTCAAGTTGGTCAGGAATATAAAGGAGTTTCTTGTGTTTTCTAAGTTTAACTTGTAGTTATTGTATTTTATTCTTGCATGGTTGATAATATTTCTTAGGTTACACAGCTTTGTGTTCTCCTGTAGGCTAAGACCCATTTTTCTCACATCATCTGAATCTTCACTGGGGGAAAAAAATCTTCAAAGAGATACGTGGACTTTGAACTAAACTCAGTCATGCTTAAGAAAGTCAGTTTTAATACCTTACCTTGAATTTGATATCATTTATTTTTTTTTAATTTTTTTTAATTTTTTAATGTTTATTTATTTTTGAGAGAGACAGAGACAGAATGCGAGTGGCTTAGGGGCAGAGAGAGAGAAAGACAGAGGATCCAAAGCAGACTCCAGGCTCTGAACTGTCAGCACAGAGCCCGACGTGGGGCTCAAACCCACGAGCTGTGAGATCATGACCTGAGCTGAAGTCGGATGCTCAACTGACTGAGCCACCCAGGCGCCCCTAATTTGATATCATTTAAAGAGCAATATAATTAAAAAAATTTTTTTTGAATGAAATAACATGTTTGGATACAATTTTAAGACCTATGCTACTCTTGTGTAGATGGAGCAAATTACAAAAGAAGTCATTACTAAGCCCATAAATATCTAAGGAACTTGTAGAATTCCTAACAAACAACTTGGAATTGTCCATCTATTGTTTGTCATTTTATTCTAAGCCAAACTCCTAAATAACTTTAGATGATTGGATAATATTTCTCTATCATGTCAACATAAATCTCCCTCTAAAATGTAATACAAGCCAAACAGGAGCTGTCTAATATTACTTATGCTAAATGAAAAAAAAATTATGCTGAGTCTTTTGTCAACTACTGCATGTTAATTGTGTAAGATTAAGGTGAGAGCTAAGGAAATTAAAACAGAAAATAGAAGGCTTTGTTCTCAGTCTCATGGGATTTGCACTGTAACGAAGAACACAAGGCATTGGCTTCAACAGAGATATATACACATACATCACAGTTCAAGATATCATAACTGCCAAGAATGAGGCACAGAAGAGTTCAGAAGACACTTCCATGGACGTGCAATTTGAGAGGAGGCTTCAAAGAGGAACAGGGTTTTGTTAGGTAGAAAGCAGGTGACACAACCTTTTGGACAGGAAGGAAAATGTACATCAATCTGCAGAAGTGGCTTATTAAAGATATGTTTGGTAGAGACATCAGATTGCCTAAAATGGAAGCTTTGTTCAAATAACAAAATCTTGTCTTCTTTCTATATATATTTTTCTTACTTTAAATCTATCAGTTGACCACTGTTTTTGACAAGTACAGACTAACGTGTTTTAATATCTCTGCACTGTTATCAGGTGTAAGACATAAGCTTTGAATTCTTGGACACAAGTGACCCATTTCTTTGAGGGTCTAACCACTTGACAAGACCCACTGATCTCAGCTGCTAGATGGTTGATCACTTTGCTCGCCATGAAACATCATCCCATGAAGCTATGTCCTAAGAGCACCAAAATTTTTAGCTTCTTGAGAAGCTAAACCAGGAGTGTTACGGTTCACTTCCACACCTTGTCCAGCTGTGCCTGAACAGCTTGATTTCTCATCCATTTCATGTTGAACAGAAATATTCTCAGAAATTCTTTGTTTCCTTTGAGCTACCAAGATTTTGGCCTGCCTTTTTATTGGTCATTTCCTGAAGGGTTTGGGGTATTTGACCACTTTAAACCACTTCTCTGAGAACCAGCACATCCTAAAAATGGTCTAAGGCTTGTCCTTTGATTATCAATAGGGATCACCTTTAGAGGAGTCGCAGAAGAGACCAGATTGAAACAGGAATCTGTCAGGTTCCCTGTTGCATGTTTTTAATTCACACACCCCCATGGCTACATCCAACAGAGGTGACCTGAATTTTCTCTTTGATGTTGCATACCATGAATTCCCATAGCAGGTCAGGAACAAAGGGAGAATTTTAAAGCTATTTTTCTAACATTGCCTTAGCAGATACTGACTAATTGTATCCCAGGAACATGCTCCTGATTTTAGAATCATAAACATCAGTAGGACTCAAGATGCTTGCAGAGTGATACAGTGACTTTGATTCCTCTTGGGTGGTCAAAACACAGCATGTGCGATATTTTTATAAACTATGGTTCACAGAGCACATAGTTCTAGAGCATTTTGTTTTCATTATGTTCGTGTCAATGGAAACAGTTGTGCTTCCTGATGTCTTACTGAGATGGCCTCTTTGGTAATTTTAGGCTACTTTCCCAAGGATACTGCATGTTGCCTGACCCTTATTCCTGAGGAAATAAGTAGGACTTGGACTGACTTATGGATAATGTACTTTCTTTAAGAATGGCAGAAGGAAAAATATCAGACTAGGAGGCACTCCAGAAATAATAATGGAGAATCTCATCCTGTTTTGTAAACTCTTTGTACTTTGCTCTCTGTGAGTTTTGTGGGAATATTATTTTTAAAGGGCCATTGTACTTTGGAAGATATTACGTTGCATTACATTTGTTTTAGAGTTAAGGAAGAAAAATAAGATATTATTAACAAATTTGTAAAACTTGGCTTTAGTATACCTATAGGAAGTTTTTGAATGAGTGCTAATTCTGAATTTACAGGTCAACATTTTTTCTCTCTAGCAGTTTTATTTGGAATGCCCCCGGTGATATAAAGATGGGAAAGAACAATACCCACCCAGTGCTTCACTTGAAGAAATTCCAATATTATGGAAATCAGGTAACGATAAAATACAGATACCATTAGGAATGCACATTCTCTTTGTAAAAGAAAGTTTGCTCAAGAAGATATTTACTATCAAATTTATATATTTCTTCGTGTACAAACTCTGCATCTAACATTTGTTTTATGAGAGCATTGTGTTTTCTAAAGCATTCATTCATTCATTAACTTAGTAAAGTCATATTAGTACTACTATCTATGTCTGTGGGAATATTTTGAAGAAAAAGAGGACATATGCCTATTTGATTTAACTTGGGTAATCCTAAACAAAGAAAAGAGGATGGGGTTAGGTACACTTAGTTTCTTTAAAAAGTATCTTTTATTTCCACCACATGACTATATACACACCTACTTAGAATGCAAATAAGTTTAGAGGTTAAATACCAAAGGAAATAAACCCTTTGGCACTAGTGCAGGGGGTCAACCACTTTCAACTTCAATTTTTATTTTTCTTCTGTGTTTCTACATATTGTGCATCCATCTGGGTCATGTCTCCTCAACTTAGATCTCATTGATTGACTCTTGCTGGTACAGATGAAAGTTTAAGCTTTCTTAAAATCCCCACATTCTTTACTTTATTCTTCCATTATAGCTATGTCACATTTTAGTTTGAATCCATATCTGGGTTTTTAATTATTAGGACTACACAAATAGCATTTGCTACAGAACCTGGTGACGGGATATGACAAAAAATTATTGTAGAACTTTTTTCTTTTTCTTTCTTTCTTTTTTCTTTTTGAGAGAAACAGAGAGAGCATGACCAGGGGAAGGGCAGAGGGAGAGGGAGACAGAGAAGGAAACACAGAATCCCAAGCAGGCTTCGCAGGGCCAGCGTGCAGAGCTCTGTGCGGGGCTCGAACTCATGAAACGGTGACATCGTGTCATGACCTGAGCCGAAATCAAGAGTCAGACACTTAACTGACTGAAACAGCCAGGCACCCCAGACATTTTTTCTTTAATAACAAGTGTTTCATTTATTTTTCTTTTTTCCCCAGTTTCCTTGTCTTCCTTTCTTATTCCCTCCCTCTCTTTCTCCTTTTCTTTCTTACTTTCTTGTCTTTTCTAAGTCTTCTCCAAGGCTCCAAAATTTTTATAAGATGCTTCTCTATTCAATTTTTTACACAGGTAAGTTGGTTACATAATTTAGTGTTTTCTTTTTCTTTTTTTTTCCTTTTTTTCTTTTATCTTGAAGAACACCCTCCTGGGAGCCACTTTCCTCCAACTTTTATCTTCTCAGGTTGCTCTGTAAAGTACCCTATAAGAAGATGTTATCCAGAGTTTTTTTGGATATCATCCTAAAAATTTATATTTCCATTTTATGATGTTGTAGCCTCTTCTAGAAAGTATGTCCTCATTTTATTTAGTTCTCTCTCTCTCTCTCTCTCTCTCTCTCCCTCTCTCTCTCTTTTGGCTGGAACTCATGTTCTAGTAATGTTTTGAGAAGGGTTCTACAGGTGATAAACATTTTATGAACTTGCATGTTGAGAAATGTTTTTATTCTACTTGATTCTTGATTGAATCTTTGGCTGGGAATAGAATTATAGATTTAAAACATTTTTCAGAAATAAAAGCATTTTCCCATTACCTTCCAACTTCCAATGCTGTTGCTGAGAAGACCAATGTCATTCTGATCCTGATATTTTGGTTAGTATTTACTTTCATCACTAAAAAACTTTGAGATCTTCTCTATATTTCTGGTGTTATAATTTTATCAGAATATGTCTGAGTGGGTTTTTCCTCATCCCTTGTCTTGAGACACTTGATAGATCCTTTCAATCTGGAGAATCATGCTGTCAATTATAAGAAACTTCCTTGGGGCGCCTGGGTGGCTCAGTCAGTTAAGCATCCAACTTTCAGCTCAGGTCATGACTCAGGATTCGTGAGTTCAAGCCTTTAGTTGGGATCTGTGCTGACAGCTCAGAGTCTGGAGCCTGCTTCAGATCTGTGTCTCCCTCTCTCTCTCTGCCTCTCCCTTGCTCATGCTCTCGCTCTCTCTCTCTCTCTCTCTCTCTCTCCCTTTCTCTCAAAAATAAATAAAAAATAAGAAAAAAGAAATTCCTTATATTATATCCTTAATAATTTACTTACTAGCATTTTCTCTAATCTCCATTTCCTGAATTGCCAGTTGTGGAGTGTTGAATGACCTCTATTGATGATCTAACTTTAAAAAATCATTTCTCTCTTCTGTTAGTCTTTTTGAATTTACTCCTTATTATCTTCTAATACTTCTACTAAAATTTCACTTTCGATGATCATATGTTAAATTAATATTATCCTTTTATTCTCTGCCTGTTTCTCTTATGTTTTATTGCATCCTGTCTTGTTTCATCAAGACAACACCTTTTCTGATATGTGGGGTCATTATTACTACTTCCTTACAATTCTTACTGTATATTCTCTATTTCCCTGGGTTCCTTCTTTTCTTTCACTTAATTTTGTTTCCTAGTTTTTCCTTGATGGATTCTCAGTGATGATCTTTGACTTTTCAATCATATTCTTTTTTTTATTATGAAATTTATTGTCAAATTGGTTTCCATACAACACCCAGTGCTCATCCCAACAGGTGCCCTCCTCAATGCCCATCACCCACTTTCCCCTCCCTTCCACCCCCCATCAACCCTCAGTTTATTATCAGTTTTTAAGAGTCTCTTATGGTTTGGCTCCCTCCCTCTCTTCTTTTTTTTTTCCTTCCCCTCCCCCATGGTCTTCTGTTAAGCTTCTCAGGATCCACATAAGAGTGAAAACATATGGTATCTGTCTTTCTCTGTATGACTTATTTCACTTAGCATAACACTCTCCAGTTCCATCCATGTTGCTATAAAAGGCCATATTTCATTCTTTCCCATTGCCAGGTAGTATTCCATTGCATATATAAACCACAATTTCTTTATCCATTCATCAGTTGATGGACATTTAGGCTCTTTCCATAATTAGGCTATTGTTGAAAGTGCTGCTATAAACATTGGAGTACACTAAAATCTTATCTGGAATTTTGTGCAGAGGGGTGGTACTTGTCAGCAGGTTGGATTCACTTGTGATCTACTGGGTTAGCAGTTGGCTTTTTTGGTGGACAGGCACATTAACATCTGTATCTGAGGTTTTTTTCCCCCCTTTGCAGTAGTTATTTACTCAAGAGAAAAAGTCTTAATCTTCTGTTTGAGGATATAAACACTTTGAGAACATCACAGTTCTCAATGTACATAGACTTTCGTGTAACCTTTCAGTTTTTGGTATCACATCCTTTTGCTGCCTTTTCTGTTATAGATGGGGGTCATTCTAGTTCAATTTCTCCATATACCATTGTTTTCCTTTAAGAGTGAGAAGGGTTAGTCCCTTGACCCCCTTATAGTGGATGTGTGATCATAGGTAGGTGTCTAACTATGTCTCTTTAAATCCTTCAGTCTCTTTTTAACTCCTATCCTCAACCCCACCTTTGACAATACCCAGATATTCCAATGAGCTCTCCTTGCACATTGCTATGTGAGTATGCTTGCTACCTTTAATGATTATCTCCTATTTACACAATTTGTCGTTCTTCTACTCTGTTAAATTAAATGCCATTATTCCACTTTTTGTCTTTGTATATATTATGGTTTAGAGTTATAGTAGTCTCTATTTTAAGAAAATATTTGAGTTTGTGTGTTAGGCTGATGATGGTTCGCAAAAATATGTCAAGGTCCTCATTCCCAGAACCTCTGAATATTACCTGATTTGGAAAAATTGTCTTTACAGATATAATTAAGGATTCTGAGATGAGGAGATTATCTTGGATTATCAAAGTAGGCCCTAAATGCCACCACAGGCATTAGTGTAAGAGAGGCAAAGGAAGGAGATTTGACACACACAGAGGAGAAAGCGATACAAAGATGGAGGCTGAGATTAGAGTGATGTGGCTTCAACCCAGAAAATGCCAGAAAATACAGGAGCCACCAGAAACTACAAGAAGCAAGGAACAGATTCTTTTTGCAGAGCCTCCAGAGAAAACATGGCCCTGCACAAAAGCTTTATTTCATCCCAGTGAAATTGATGTTGAAATCCTGGCCTCCAAAACTGTAAGTAACTTAATTTCTGTTGTTTTAAGCCCCCAAGTTTTTAGGAACTTGTTCAAGCAGTCACAGGAAACAAACATAGTTTGTATTAGAGTTTCTTTTTCTCCTTTATGCTTTATGATAATTTTTAAAAGGATAAAGAACGAGATATTTATTTCACCTTCTTAAAATTGGAATCATTTAAATCTTTGATTTAGGATAGTTTCACTTCTCATAATTTCATACCTTCATAATGAGGATGCTCACTTTCAGAAGTATTGGAGCTTTCCCAGATATGGAATTTTAACACTGTCTTCATTTATTTTTCTCCCCTTCTTACTATATAGTATCTCTTCTTAAACAGATCTTACTTACTTTGCTTTCTTCCCTTTCCCCTCTTTTTCTTTTCTTTCTTTTTTCCAACAACCTATTGATTATTTACTTAATGTTAGGCATTGTGGTAATCTTTGAGAATATAGAGCCAATAAAGCTGTTTCTACTGCCTTCCAAGAGCTTACTAAGGAGCTTCCAAGAGCTCCTTCTATTGATATAGAAAAGGAATAAAAATAACATTTGTTTGGCAGAAAACATAAAATCAAAAACAGAAAGAAAAATCAACAACTGAAATACCATACTGTAGGTGTTAAATTAAATGCATCAGCAAAATGCTGTGGTCTCATGGACCTGAAATGAAGAGTTCTACTTGACAGAAACTGAAGGGATCTATGAAGTAGTACCTGAGCAGGGTCTTAGGGGATGAATTGAGATTTTATGAAGAACTAAACAGGGAAAAGGCATTTTATGGAAAGAAACTGCCTCTACGGAGGGCACACATATGTTAAAGAGCATGGATTGCTTTGGCATTTGCCAATAGGCTTGGAGCATAGATTAAAGGTGGGGGAGGGTGGAGTCATGAGACTGACTACAAAGGTTGGAGTCAAATTATGATGAACACTCTTTTGCTTGTGTTAAGGAGTTTAGATTTGTTTGATTGAAGTATTCATATAATTTCACTCATCTGTGGAATTTAAGAAACAAATAAACAAAGAAAAAAAGAGACAAAAAAACATACTCTGAAATGAACTGTTGGTTGTCATATGGGGGGGGGAGATGGGAGAAATAGATGAAGGAGACTAAGAAGTACAAACCTCCAGTTGCAAAGTAAATAAGTCATGGAGGTGAAAAGTACAGCAGAGGGTATATAGTCAATAAGACTGTAATAACATTGGTGGCAGATGGGAACTGCATTTTTCATGGTGAGCACAGTGTAATGTATAGAATTGTTGAATTATTACTTTGTACACTTGAAACTAACACTGTGTATGAAAATATGTGAGATACACACACACACACACACACACACACACACACACACTGAAATATTATTCAACTATACAAAAGAATGAGATCTTGCCATTGGCAACAACATGGATGGGCTGAGAAGATATAATAATGCTAAGTAAAATAAAGAGTTTAGATTTTTGTTATTTTAGAAATGGGAGGAAATGGGCTTTAAGAACGAAATTGGCATGGTCCATTAGGAATAAAACTGTCAGCAGTTTGATTATCACACTGATGAAGAGAAGCTGGGAGATCAGCTACAAGTCTTTTGTAAGAGACCCTGTGAGCTGTAGATGACAATGACCTGAGTCAAAGCAGAGGTAATGGGGCGATAAGAGAACAGAATGAAGAGATAACTATGAAACAAAATTGGCAAAGTGATGGAATTTCTACCATTAAGTAGGAATGTTAAGTACAAAGGTAGTTGTCACAGAGTGCAATTGGGTACTGAGAGAGAGGAATCAAATTGAATCTGGGAGGAGCAGAGGACAGGACACCAAAGCTGTTTATTCAGAGAAGGAACAAGTTATTTGAAGAAGAGGATCAGGAAAATAGATTGTGGCAACAAGGCTCTCCAAACACCAGAGACAGTCTGAAAAATGGCATAGATGTGAGAAACAGATTGGCTACTGGATCGGCTCTAAGTGGCATCCAAGTGCTGGTATGGAAATTCCAGTGGGGTGTGACAAATGAAGCAACCAGTGAGTGGAAACCTCCGGTTATCTTTCTTCATCTTTTCTTTCCCCAAGTGTTCATTTTTACATTTCTACCAATCTTTATGCCTGGAACAGTTTTTGTCCAGTGGCTGTACTTTCTTCCTTCTAAAATATACTCAGAACTTCTATCTGCCAGGACAACCATCCCAATTTCATGTTCTCAGGAGAAATTTGTAGAGATTTGTACAGATTAAAAAATTATATCCTATTGCTTTATCTGTTTATAGTGCATCATTTATTCATTCAGCACACATTTAGCCCATTAAAAGGAATAGCCAAGATACTATGGCTTCCACTGGAATACAAGTACACCAATATGTTCTCTTATTTGACAAGTGTTAAGAAAAAAGACAACACCTCATAGCATATCTTCATTGTTCTATGCACCTACAAGTATCTTGCAACATTTGAATATTTCTTCTTGAACTATGTTCTAGGGAGCAAGAAAAGAATAAACTTTGTAATGTGTAATCTGTGTAATATATCCCAAAGTGCTTCAGCTAAGATATTTACATAACTTTTTAAGTACATGCCATGGTTAGAATCAATTTCCTTTCCATAAAAGCTTCAAAGTTAATTAATTTAGCCAAGAATTGGGGGACAAAAATCACAAACATGATAACAATTCCCCAATCTAATTAAATAGCAGCTAGGATCTGAAAAACAAATCTTTATTGAACATTTTTGAACTGGAATCACGGAACTTTTTCTGCCTTTGTGTTCAGTAAACCAGCATATGCCCTTCTATTGTAAGTTTAGTTTTGATCATTGGGATACAAGCTCAAAGAGCTCGGCAAAGTAGTATGTTGCCTAGGGTTAGCTCTTTAGGATTATCTAACTGAAGAGTCTAAGTTTTAACATTTGCACGAGCAACCAGAGTTTTGCAGCCTAACAAGGATTTTAGAGCCAGTGGTATAGAGTATTCAGTTGAATTCGGCATCCTTGATCCTGGTAGGCTTGCCTTTCTTGGCAATATCCTCTGACCCAGAATTCCCCCTGGATAGTACCAAATATCCTTATCTAAAGCCTGACAATAGTTATAAAGAGGTGAATATCATTTCACGTGTTGTATAATTTTATTTTTGTAGGAGTTTTCAGACAGAGTATTTCACCCATATTAGAATGAATGTCTTGACACTCTAGGGATCTGGGGCACCAAAATCTCCAAAGGGAAGAAGGAGGACATAAGATGGGCCACAGGGAAAGATAACATTGGGTGGAGTGGTCCTTCCACACTTCTCAAGCTGTAGCATACAGCGTGTTCTTCAGTACCTGCTTGTGAGAGCCCTGGTTTATCTCAGACATTCTTCGACAAGGGCCAAATAGAATCTCGCTCTCTAGTTCTTGCCTGAGCTCAGCCACCCTATGTGAGCCTTGATATACTAGCATGCGTGTGCCTAATGCTTCTGCTCTCTTTTCCTTGATTGAACTTGTTACCACTCTATATTCCCCAGGTGTTTCTGGGGCCCACGCAGATTTAGCTGCCTGCAGCTAGAGCAATGACTCAACTCGATGGAATCTATTGACAGGGTGCATGGGGAATACTCAGTATCCCATGTGTGATCAAAAACAATTCAGATAAAAGGACCTCAGTTTAGCCTTGGCCTCACAGCAGATCCTCACCTGAGGAAGTCAACACTTGCCGCTTGTATGGATTCCTATGGAATCAGGCCTCAGTTTTTACCTCTCACCATGCAGGATGCACAACCTATCCCAATTTGTCCCAATTTGTGACTTTGTGTGTGTGTGTGTGTGTGTGTGTGTGTGTGTGTGTAATTTGTAAAGTTCTTTATTTTCTGTGATCTGAATTAAACTCATACTTTCCAACCACTCTAGCATTCTCAACCCCATCTACCATCATCTCCAATCCAATTAGGCTATTTTCTACATTCTCTTTTAAAGCCTCTGCTTGTAGGATATAGCAACTTATGTCAGAACTGTTTACATACATGCATTGCCTATACCTCTTCAGGAGCCATGTTTTCAATTTCCTTCCAAGCTCCCAGTCTATTCATTCATTTATTTTTTCAGATTATGCCAGTTTGTGTGTGTGTGTGTGTGTGTGTGTGTGTGCATGTCTCTTTCTGATTCTGTCTCTGTCTCTGTTCTCCCTTTGCTCTCTCCTCCCTTTTCTTCTATTTCTAATCTCCATATTTTACTTCCTTGTTTTATGGTTTTTGTTTTAACAACATCTTTAAGTAACAGTACCAGACTGCTTTTATATATTTATTGAAACAACAAAGTTGTTGAATGAGGTGATTTTGGACAACCTGGACACTTGTTCCTCAGCAGGAGATTTTGCTTTTATATTTCAATACTTTGTTCAGCTTTCACTGTTTATTAATGATCCATTTATGTAGAGTTCTATTTTCTTTTCCTTTCCCCTCCCTCCCTCGCTCCTGTCCTCCCTCCCTCACTTCCTTCCTTCCTTCCTTCCTTCCTTCCTTCCTTCCTTCCTTCTTTTTTCTTTTTAAACAACTTCACTCAATTCCCTACTTGCTCACTCACTTTGCTACACACATCCTAAACTACAGTAATGTTCTTTCTTACTTTCCTACTGCTGCACCAATGCATTGGGAACCACACAGATTGGGAGGGTCTCAGACATGAGTTATTTTAGATTGTCTGGGAAGATCTAATTAAGGGTCAAAGTAGTAGATGCTGGGGGAGGGTGATTGTCATTGAGTGAAAGATGCCTGTTGCCATAGGCTCTCAAAGGAGAAAACAAAGGCTTTTTGCATACACGAAAATGATTTTATATATAATTTTAAATTTTTCTTGTGGATCTGAGTACCAAATTAGAAACAGTGAAATGGAAGGGAATGGGAAAATTTTCAATTAATTATAAAGGAAGACTCATTCCAACTACTGACTGACTACATTTGAGGGAGTAAATAATCCAAAATAAGTTGAAAGCATCAAGATTTGTGATAAACAGAATCCTCGAATTCATAAGATAGTAATGCCTGCCTCTACTTTTGTTTAATGAATGCTTCTCTTTTATAAAAGAAACACAGTTAAATTACAAATAACTTAGAAAGAAAACAAAGAAGTAAAACAATCCAGGATTCCGCTATACAGAGATGACAGTTGATATCAACATTTGGATACCTGATACTTTTATTATATTCACAGACACCTATTTTACAAAATTTGAGTCATGTATTATGTGGGGTTTGTTTTATTCCTGCTTTGATTTACCTGAAGTTCACGTCTCATAACTTTATATAATCATTATTTTCTTTTACATATTTTTAATTTTTTATTCGAGTATAGTTGACACACAGTGTTACATTAGTTTCAGGTGTACAACTTAGTGATTTGATAAGTTTAGACATTATGCTGTGTTCACCACAAGTTTAATTACCATCTGTCTCATTACATCGCTAGTCCAATATCAGTGACTGTATTCCTTATGATTCCCGTGACTTATTCATTCCATAACTGGAAACCTGCATCTCTCTTCCCTTCACCCACTTTGTCCAATCCTTTACCGTCCTCGCCCCCGGCAACCATAACTTTATTCTCTGTATTTATAGGTCTCATTCTGCTTTTTGTTTAAATAGCTACATAAAATACCATATTAAAAATTGATATATTCTTATTTTCAATTTTATGGGGCAGCTATAAACAGCTTTGGACAAAAATGTTGGTCTGTGTCACTGAAGACTTTCTTACTAAAGAGTCTTGAGTTTCTTAAAAAAGAATCTTTGATACAGTATATCCTTGATATAATATTACTGGGAATCATGCCCCACCTCAGAGCCTTTTCAACAGTGGGTGCCTCTCTAGAAGTGTTTTCTCTCATATATTATCTTGTTGGATTCTTACACTGCGTTTTGAATACTGGTCAAATGTTACCACACCAGAGAGACATTTCCCTGAGCACCTACATAAAATAATGTCATATCCACCACCTCTGTAATCGTGCATTATGTTTCATCTTAGTATTCAATAGGACCCAATGTGTTATGTTTATTTTATTTTCTGTCTCCACATTTTAGAACCTAAGCTAAATGAGAGAAGAAATACGGTCTATTTTGTCAAACAAAACAGTGCCTCAAATAGTTCTTGGCACAGAGTAAGTGATTAATAAATATTTGTTCAATAAACAGATAAATAAAAAGAAAAAAGTAGGAATTTTGGTACCTATAAGCTAGTTCTTTTCCAGAAAGCTTGTTCCAATTTAAACATTCATAAGCACAGAATAATCTACTTTGAATATTAATTTTAAAATTGTCAAATAATAGGAAAAAACATATACTAAATCTCAGTGTTTGGTTTAGTTTTCATTTTTTTTTATTTCTTCTTAGAATTATCTGTGCCTCTTATGTTTTTCATTAAAATGTTTCTTTAAAATAATGTGCAAGAGCTTATATGCATTGTGTTGAAATTTTTCACATTTTTATGGACATTTTCCTCTTTCATAGTATTCTTTTAGATTTTCCTTATGTTTTATGACATCGTAGGCAAAAAAAATGTGTCAAGTAGAACATTCCAAGATTTCTTCCTCTGAGCTCACCAGCAATGTTGCTGTAGACTTCAAACTTGTCTCCCTACTTTTTTAAGTTTGTCATCCATATCATTCATGCTTTTTCGGTGTTATTTATAATCTTTCAGTTTTTTCTTTATCCACATGATTCCATTTTCTTTTCAAAAGTATGTATTTCCATTGTATTATCTTGTTTTTATTTTAGGCCATTTCTTCCTTCTTGTTTTGGATGATAGGGCTCATGTCTTCATGTATTCTATTTAAAATGCCCCCTCTCACTTATTTTAATAGATGATACATTTAGTTATTGCTATCCTTTTGATAATCTTCTTTTCCCATTGTCTCTGTTGTGTTTATCTATAGGCCCTCATTTTATATTTGTTTTCTACTTGCTCAATGATAAATCAGCCTAGATCTAGATCCAATGTCATGTTTACAACCAGATGACACCTGTTGTTTTCTTACTATCCACTTCTTTCTGGTTAAAACCCATTTATGCTGGTTAAATACCCTTCCTGTCACCCCAGCTGGGTGACAGGTTGGTGTGCAGACCTCCCAGCTAGAGACTAGGAAGCCAACATAGCCAACATGAAGTCTGACTTTGCTGTCTACAGTGAGTGGTCTCCTCGGTCCCCAAACTAATAGTTTCACAAGCAGGAAAAGCTATACTTTGTAATATGTGTTTCTCTTCCCCATCTTCCTACCCTTGCTACCACCTACATTGCTTTCGCTAAATTTGGGGAGGTTTAATGTGTCACATGCCAGGCCTCTCCCTCCTGTTTTCTGGTTCTAAGGCCAAAATATGAAGAGATGGTATTATAGGGATACTACTCTATGTAACTCAAGAAGCAGCACCTTCTATTGATTCCAAAGTGATTTCATGGCAGTCCAAGGTTTTAGTGGAAGAGGTCCATGGATCTGAATTAGTTAATTAAGAAGTGTTGAAATGTCTTCTTGACTTTCAAATGAATAGGGTTAGTTCGTCTATGTGTATAGACTGTGTTGTTTTCTTGTAGTTTAGTAACATTAACTTTAGAGGGATGGTAAAGAAATTGCCTTGATTAATCTTAGTTTTTGGAATTATCGTAAGCTGTGTTTTTCTATGTAGGTGCTTTAAAAGAAACTGTGCTGAAAGCAATTTGTGATGGCAGACTGCTAATCAAATGTCTTGAAAACTACAAGTTTGATAGCAATGTTTTTCAAGACTCATTTTGGTTCATCTATTCTTTTATCCCAAATTGACTATCTTCCAAAATATTGCAGATGATTAGGGAAAAATACATAGATGCAGCATGGAATTACTATGGGAAATGTCAGCATCATATAACAAGTGGCTAATATTTTGTTGTTATTATGTAATGCTTAGAAATGACATCTTTATCATTTCATATAGAAATATTATATCCTATCACTTTGAATGGCTTTTTAACTAATGGAAACATAGGACAGAGTTTTGGTGATAAAGTTATCTGAGCTATTGAAATACTTCAGATGAATTTGGCAAAAATTATCTGCAGTGTTTGATTAAAGCACCATGACATCTAGAGTAACAGTTCCTCCACATAAAATGAAGATGGAAACAGAGTGGGGTCAAACTGACAAACTTATTTTCAGTAGCATCCTGTTAGCAATCTTCTCAATGTAAGATACCACACTTGGGCAAAGGGGATTCTTTTTCATAAGGTGTGTGTAATTCAGAAATGTCTGTGGTAATTTTACTCAACTGGCCACTATCTACTATGAGATCAGCAAAGCTGTTTCGAATGCCGGTGTATGCCTTGTCTTTTAAGAAGGTTATTGGTGGCCTTTCTACACTTTATCTGAAAGTCCTTTGTTTAGTGCAGGTAGAAGCTCTGTTGTAGCAGAGGCCAGATCCTTGGGGCGGATGATTGTAGACGC
The DNA here is from genome assembly GCF_023721935.1 of Panthera uncia. Classification (NCBI taxonomy): domain Eukaryota; kingdom Metazoa; phylum Chordata; class Mammalia; order Carnivora; family Felidae; genus Panthera; species Panthera uncia. The sequence continues at coordinate 26,610,874 of NC_064810.1, read as the reverse complement.
CTGATGCAAATGGCTGGCGTTTTTGTTGACTGACTCTCAGGAGTTAGTTGTTAGTCTTAAATGAGGGAAACAAGAAAACAGAGTTTGTTCTTTATAACACATGAAAATGGCACATAGAATTATAGAATGGCATTGAGTCAGAGAAATTTCTAAAGACGAGGTATCTTTCAAGCAGTGATTAGAATTCTTGATATTCTACATATCTGGTAGCTAAAGAGTCCCAAATGCTTTTGAATAATGCTTGTTTTCAAAATATGAAACAACCACAACTGAATCACTAAATGGTGTCAAGTCATTATTGTAATTATTATTTAACTTAAAAAAATTGTTACTACATGGGAAGAATTTTGGGGAGGGATTTGATTTTCTTTAGAGTTACAATTGCCATATAACATATTAGTTTCTGGTGTATAACATAATGATCCAGTCTTTGCACTAACTTGTTTTATTTTTTATACTTATTTAGAATCAATGTCAACCTCCTTTTCCAAATCTGTCAGTGACTCCTTTTGAATATTGGAGAAAGTGGAAACCCCCAATTTCTGTCTTAGCTGTCCCCTGTAACTGATTTTGACACTCTAATTACCACATTCTCTGTTACTACAGTTTCCCAAAATGATCTTATCCACCTTATAGTATTCTTTCATCCTGTGTCTTTCACCTATCTTATTCATTCTTGGATTTTTGGTTTGTTTTATTAAAGTCAGACAATGTCCAATTTGAAAGATACTTCAGCTGGCCAAGTAAAGGTTAATGAGATGGAAACATTAAGTTTAGCATCCACATGGAATATTGTCATTCCTATAGAGCGTGGCACCAGATGAGGCTTTGTGGCATCATTAAGGGCGAGAAAATGTGGTTGTGGCAAATCCACCTTTGAGTGATGGCTATTTTGTGTGTGTCTGGGGCGGGGCACTTTGCTAATATAATCACTGTAAAGCACGTGTTCCTTAATTGCATTATAGTATTCACTAGCATGAATTTGATTTGCCACAAAATTCCCTGATATCTCTGCATCATTAACTTATTGATAATGATGGTGGCTATTATTTTTGAGAAATACACAAACTTAATGTGTGAAGTTTAAATGCATCTGTAGTTGTAAAAACATGCTTTCCTCTTTCATGTTCGCTTATTTTCCTTTATGTTGACGTCTCCTTTTTTGATATTGATTAAAGAAAGGAAGCATTTGTCTTAACTTGAGAACAAAATGAACTTCTAATTAAAGTAGTTACAAGAAAAGAAAAATCATGACATTAAGATAACATGTAATCTTGGAAGAGTTTAAAAATAGCAATTTCTGTCTCCCAAAGTGGTATGATTTTGATTCCCTTAGGCATAGAGAACTTTGTTTACGGTGGTTTAACTTTGCAGTTTGATAGAAGTCAGTATCTTCAAAAAACTGAAACAAAACCTAGGAACTCAGGGATGGAGTGATACCCGTATCTGTGTGACACGTTTGCTATTTTGTCAGTTCTATATTCCCAGGTTGGAATTTAACATAAAAGAAATACCTCATTACTTTGTCCTAAATCGTGTCTGATCCAACATGGAAGAAATAGATTTGGGGGGCTTTCTTATTAGAAAAAAATCGTATCTTTGACTGAATGAAATAGTTCCTGCAAAAAGCAACTTGAAATTCACCTTTGGTCTCCTTCCTATCTTTAGCCTATTTTCTATAAAAAAGGTTTCTAGATTTTAGGGTCTGCTTCGTTTTGGTTATCTCAGCTGTAATAAGTAGCCTTGGGACCCCCGAAGGCACACCCCACACACTTATGCTGCGTGACCTAAGGTCACAAGTAATGGCCGCAAGCTAATTGATTGAGAAAGGCTTGTCTGGCGGGGCCTCTTTGCGTCCTCTCTTTACATTCCTTAGTCCTGTGAAAGAGGCACTGGCCGCTCAGCTAGCAAGGAAGGAAAAAAGAGAGGAAGTTTCTCCGCGTTCTGATTACTCTCTGAATTCCCTTGTAGCGAGCTTACTTCTCTCCACCCACTTCTTACCGAGAACTTAATTTGAAGGTGAACAACTTAAAGCCTGTTCCCAGAGAGGTCCCCGAAAGGTGATTTGAGTGTTTACCGAACTGAAGGAACAAATTACCTACTTGAGGCGGTGGGCAGCGTATGGAAACGCTATTAGAACTTCAGCAAAGTGCACAGCTGCCTAATACCGAAGCCGGGACTCAGATTGATAGGCAAATCAGCCAGCTCGTGGAAGGGCCCTCTGGGTGGCGGCTCCGGGCTGGGCTAGTGGGTGCTGGACAACTGTAGGCAAAACAGAAATGGAGCAGGGGCAGCAGATAGCACACTTTTACGCCACGCAACTGTTGCTTTCGCATGGTGAGTGGAGATTTAAGATATTATTTAAAATATGCTTTCTGTGTGGTGAGACAAGTAACGACAATCTGTTGTGCCTGGAGGGAGATTCTAGCAGGATCATTTCTTTTGAGTTCTTAGGTGATCTGGTTTTGTTTCTGCTTGATTTCCCATTAAACTTGGCAGTGCTGACAGAGAAAGACAGTATGTGCCTTGTCTCGCGTGTCCTTTTTCTTAAAACTGTCCTTTTGTTGAAATCACGCTTCTCTTCGACCTGAATAAATATTGTTTTAGGCAAATCGTCTGTGGAATAGATAATGAAGGAACAGCGGTGTGACAGAATATATGTAAACATTTCATTTGGTCCCACTTCGTGTCTCTTCCGCACGGCTTCGTGTTCAGCCGCCTTATCTCAAGAATATACAGCCCAGGCTGTGTGAAAAGAGCTTTGTGCGAGAATTCCTGCCAGTTAAAGGGTCAGGGCCTGTGCGTTATCTGACGGCCAGCAAGACTCACTGGGGTGTCCTCTTATTTTTTAACCTAAAATAGGAAAAAAAAAAGTGCATCTTTACATATTAAGAAGTAAGTGTGTTTTGAGTCCAGCAGTTGCCTTCTTATAGTTTATGTGTGTTATTCCTGGCAAATTGTTTAAACCTCTTTTGAGAAGGAGCATGCAAACTTCTTTTGTTTCTTTTTTTGCCTTGTTTGCTCACATTTCACTGTAGAAACTTTGCACACAATTTTGTTGTTGTTGTTGTTGTTGTTTTGAATTTTAATTATCTTGAAACAATACCGAGTAGTTTTTATTTCGGTGCAAATATGTTGGAAGTTAGTTGGCTTGCTTTTTCTGGAGAAAAATACCTCAGAGAGTAAATGGTGCTTAATTCCTAGTTGAACCAAACTTATAATCGTATTTTAAATGTGCTTGTTGTTGTTGTTGTTGTTTAAATCAGAGGCTTTAGGGAAAAACTGCAAGTTCAGTATTACAGCTTTAATAAGTGCCAGGACATTATTGCCGTTGTTGACTTTGTTGAAAAAGCAGCTTTATGAACACGGTGACTGCATTCGATGTTACCAAATGAATGAAGTGAAAAATGTGTCTTCCATAATGCTGATTTGAGAAAATACAGAGGTCCGTGTTATGATTGTGTTTCACATTCATTTAAACTTTTTTTTTAAAGAACAGCTCTGTAATGCAAATTTTGAATAATCATTTTGAAAATAAAAATAAAGTCAGCTCTTTGTATTTTGAAATTTATAGTTTCTGTTTGCTAAAGTAAATTAATAATTGGAAACAATACATTGAAGTGATTGTGAAACTATAAAACTTTACAATAAAGACAAGAAAGCTTTTAAGGAAGATGGAATGTGTTTTCGCTTACAGGGCAATTTTGAAGCTTTACTTAACTCTTCTTTCCCAAAGATTTATGGAAAACTCTCAACTGTTGCAGAACCAAGTAATACTCTTGACTTTAATACAAAAACTATGCATAAAGGGTACATAGTTCACGGATATTTACATAGTTCAAGGATAATTACTTTTTAGTTATTCCTGTGATTTGATATAAGCTTCTTTCAGCAATTGCAAAATGTGCCTGACAAATCCTTTTCTAAGAGAACAAGTTCATTATGTTTGTCACCTGTTACATCCATTCTTTCTTTTGCTCGTATACACGGTTACTAGCTATTCGTTAGTGCTGCAAGAGAGTGAAAACCTTTTTGAGAGAAAATGTTGAAGTTTTGGTTTGCATGAACATTTTGAGGTTTTTAAGATTATGTTCTCATCAGTATCACGCAGTGTTCTTAACGGCTTTTGTTATGATCTTGATATGAACAGTCAAGAAAGGAGATATAAATTGAGTTTTCCCTTTAATATGGCTCAGTTAGTAAAATTAAGTGTGGCTGTGGATTTATAGAAGGCTTTGCCAAGAGAGTAACCTTTGGAAAATTTCTCCTTTTGGTATCATTTTCAGTAAAAAAAAAAAAAAAAGTTTACCCTCTCACCTATTTCCTCCAAACCAATCCCGAGACCAAAAATTAAAGGGAACTTCATTAGTTTCCTCAGTTATAAAGTCTAACCACAACTCAGGAAGTTTCTATGCTATGGGGGGGGGGCTGCAAAAAATGGAGTTCCCTCTAATGGAAGTACATAATCGTTATAAAAACAAATTAAAAACATCTGCTTAATTTTCCTAACATTTAATCTTAAACTACTATTTCCCATCTTTTCTGGTCATATTTACTTACTGATTGGTTACTGTAGTGAAAGAATCTTTTAAAAACTGAAATTGAACTTAGCATTATTTTAAAGTCATGATTTTGAAAAGGTGTATATTTTCTTATATAAGGCTGATTTTCCACAAAAGTTTGAATTATGCGTTAAATTAATAGAAAGTAATGGAAATAAGTTCACAAATTAATATACGGTTCTCCCTCTTATTTATATATAAGACATATTGGCAATTGATTGTACTTTTACCCATATTACTATATTACACCAGATTGGAGTGTGTGTATGTGTGTGTTTACATCTGTACTTATGAGTTCACAGAGAGGAGATTGAGTGGCCTGGACATATGCTATGGTTATGACACTTTTTGACTTCCTTAATTCTCATGGTCACTAAATATCAGGGGTTTTCTCCACCCATGTAGCAGTAGACATCTGTTTCAGTGAGGAGTATAATATTGGCTGTATTCTTGTTTCAGTTACATTCATCAATTTGTTTTAAAGATGATTTTTCTATGCAAATATAGAGCAGGATCTATAGGATTGGATTCTATCATCTCTGACAAATTATGAGTCATTTAAAGGCTTTCCTAAAGAGTGGCAATATGGTTTTTATTACTCTTTTTACAGGGAAGAGAGCAGAGTGGTTGTTCATCTTTCTAGACACTTTGATCTTAAGATACACATCTTTCTACATTGTGCACGTCTCCAGAATTTTCTTTTCAAATGTTGCTTCTTTTACCATTAGCTCTAATCTCTTTTTCTGGAACATCCTAGTAAATATATGTTGATGCTTTACAATATGTCATACATATTCCTTAAATTCTCTTTCATATTATTTTATATATTCTTCTGTGTTGCATTTTTGGTGAATTACTCAGAGATATCTTCCAATTTACTAATTTTTGTTTTGACTATGTCCACTAGAACTTTTTTGAGTATATGTATTTTTTCCCCTAGGAATTTTAATTGATTCTTTCCTCATAGCCACTTTCATTGTTGTATCTCTACTTATTTTCTTATAAATTGTATTGATGTTATTTCTTACTTTATCTCCTCAATGATACTAACATGCTTATTTTGAAATTGATCTACTTTCATGTCATCTGGAATTACTTTATTACCTTTTTTTTTTCTGTGTGTGTGTGTGTGTGTGTGTGTGTGTGTGTGTGCATGGTTTCACTTGTCTTGGAATTTTTGTTTTCAGGCTCAACTTGAGTGAGGGATTTTTAAAAGTTCTCTCTTTGCTAGCCCCACTCAGTCCTATGGTCATAGAGTTGGCCCTACACCCTCCCGACCCCCAACTCAGAATCTCTGATAATGGGCATAGATGTAAGCCACGAAGTCAAACAGCAGTTTGTCCTAGGTGCTGACAGCCAGATTATGACTGCTGCCTCTGGCCTGCGTACGTAAGCAGCTCTGTGTAAACCACGGCTCCAGGGGCGTAACCCGTTATTCAGCTTCCTGTTATCCCACACTCCGGTTTCAGCCAGTAAACCTGGCACTGATTTTCACTCCCTGGAGGGCAAATGTGGCACCCCAGTTCCCTCAGATATATAGGGAAATGTTTGCCACTCATTCCAAAGACCAGGTGGTACACTGTAGCTTTCTGTTTCTGTTTCTCTTCTATCTCTGATATTTACCTTGTTTTTGTTATTACTTTTGCATGAGCTCATTTCATATTTTATCTATTCTTATTATATGTTGGTGGCAAAGGCAGGGAACTCACACCGTATTCTTGCAATGCCGTCTTAACAGGTTTCCCAAATCGGGGGCTTTGGAATCAGAAAATGTGGGTTCAGATTCTAACTCACTTATTAGCTGTGTTACCTTAGTCAAAATCTTTAATTCCTTAAAAGTCTCCACCTTTTTCCCATCAAAAATATTGATAGCGATGCTTATCCCATAGGGCTGTCCTAAGCATTGAATGAGATAATGCAGCATGTAGCTCTGTGCTTAACCATATCAATGTGCAAATTTTAGGGGGGGGTGGTGAAAAGTAACCAAAACCAAAACCGAACCAGACGCTACCAGTTAGGTAGTGAATAAATGGCAACACACTAAGAAGTGTAAAGTAGACTTTGATGGACCATGGTTTTGATGGACTAGGCTTCAAATCTGTAGCATTGGCAGAACATATGCTTGGCTGGGTAGGACATGAGTTTCTGAAAACCAAAAGATTTTAAAAGATGAAAAAGACGAGGCTGAAGATGAAGCAGCAGCAGCTTGGAATTAGTCTTAGAGTTTGAAAACAGAGAAAGAGACATGTTTCTAAGAAGCTATTGCCAATATGTCCTCGAGTAGAACGTTTATGAAAGAAGCATTTTATTTTCCTTTCTTACCACTGGCTTCCCTCCACCATGTTAGCTTCTTCTCTTTCATTTCTATTTGTAGGAACATCTTCTGTGCACGCCTTAAATATTCATAAGCTTCAGTGCTCCTTCCTGGACTGCCTTTTCTTCTCGTACTATCCTCTCTCCTTTGTTCATCATTCATCACCATGACTCCAGATACCGTTATTAACCAACCTCTAGCCCCTTTCTCTCTCCCAAACTTTAAACCGGATTTCCAGTTACCCACTGGTGCTTCATATGCAACATGCCCAAATCTGAATGATCATCTCCCTGCCAGAAACCTTCTTGGTCTCGGTCTGCCATCTACCTGCTTGACCCAAACAGGATCAGGACATGACACCTCACCTTTCCCATATTTCTCTCTCCCCACACATTTAAGCTCTAGGAAAGACTGATCTTATTTCTGAGTATTTCTTTTTTAAAACCATTCTCCAGTTTCCTCTCTACATTTCTTACCATATGACTGATACTGAAAACCACTTTAGAGTTTATCCATTAAGGACAAGGACGTTGGGGTATGTATGTATCCCCAACTCCTATCTGGCATTGGCTGAGATTCACTCCTACTCTGTGTAGCTCTGGAATTCTAGCCCACCTCATGGCAACCCAAACATATTTTTGGCTCAAGAACAGCTTCAGGCATGGAATGGCAAGTGCTTTCAGTGAAACACCCTCACTGTGGAAGGACAATGTGAGTGCCAAGGGTATATGAATAGAACACCAAGATCATCTGCAGTGTACATTTAAGAAGACGTTTAAGTTCTTCCCAAGTGTTTGCTATTCCAACCAATGTTGCAAAGAACGTCATGGTATATGTTCCCTTGTGAATGTATGTGTTGAATTTTTCTTAGGGTATATATGCAAAAGTGGAATTGTTGTGAGATCCATGTGGTCTCAATTTTACCACCAAAATAGGCTTCAGGTTGTGTCTAAACTGCCAGTGTTTATATTGAATATGTATGTATGTGTGTGTGTGTATATATTTCTCAGCTCGTCATTGATGAAAAAATTCAAGAATCACTAGATTAAATTAAGACCAGTAGTTGATTATTCAGTCATAAGAAAGAAGAGATTCCTGCCATTTGCAACAATGGATGAATCTTGGGGACATTATGCTAAGTGAAATAAGACAGAGAAAGACAAATACTGTATAATCTCACCTATGTATGGAGTCTAAAACAATTGAATTTGTAGAAATAAAGAACAGATTGACAGGGTTGTGGGATGAGGAGAGGAAATGGGTGAAGGTGATCAAAGCTTTAACCTTCCAGCTGTAATATAAGTAGGTTCTGGGACATAACATAGAGCATTTTGACTATAGTTAGCACTACTGTATTTCATATTTGAAAGTTGCTAAGAGAATAAGGTCTTCAGAGTTCTCATTACAAGAAAAAAAAAGCATGTAAGGTGATGGGTGTTAACTAACTTACTTTGGTAATCATTTCATGACATATACATCCATCACATTATTATGCTGTATAACCTTAAAGTTTTATACAGTGTTATATGTCAATTATATCTCAGTAAAGCTGGGAAAAAAAGACAGTAGCTGGCTAGAAAAGAACACTTGAGAAAATCAATATTTAAGGAGTGTATAGAAGACGAGAAGGAGGTCAAAAGAAGATATAGAAAGAACGCTCAGAGAAATGGCAGAGAGAATTGTGGAAGCCAAGAGTGTTAAAGGCTTAGTAGCTATAAGAAAAATAATTTCAAATAAAGTTCATTGAATAAGACAGAAATTTGCCTGTCTCATATTACAAGCCATATTGTGCTAGTGGACTCATTCTGCTCTTCAAGGTCATTCAAGAATCCAAGTTCCTTCCCTCTTATTGCCTTAATAGGTTTACAGGCATAGCTAAGCTCCCAACAGGCATAGAAAAAGAGCTACAGTTTAGGGATGGCAGCCTGTCTTTAAGTTGAAGAGAGTCTAGAAATTATATATGATATTTATGTTGTATTCTTCTCATCTAAATTTAGCCACACAGCTACAACTGGGTATGAGAAAAGCTGGAAAATACAGTTTCTTTCTGGGAGGCCATGTGATTAGGAAGAGGGGAAAATGAATTTTAGAATATCCAGCAGTTGCCACACCAACTTTCTAAGTTAAAAAAAGTAGTGATTACATAGGTTTATATAGTCATTTAACATTTAATGAGAGATTGCTATATTTGGTCATTATTCTTTTTTTTAATGTTTACTTATTTTTGAGAGAGAGAGAGAGAAGACAGAGTGCTAGTGGGGTAGGGGCAGAGAGAGAGGGAGACGCAGAATCTGAAGCAGGCTCCAGCTCCGAGCTGCCAGCACAGAGCCTGACGTGGGGTTCAAACTCACCACCTGAGCTGAAGTCAGATGCCCAAGCAACTGAGCCACGCAGTTGCCCCTATTTGGTCATCATTCTATGTGATAAGGATACAGACGTTAAAAATGCTACCAAGTAGTTTATATTTTATTTTATTGTATTAAATGTTTATTCATTTATTTTGAGAGAGAGAGAGAGAGAGAGTGAATGAGAGAGGCAGAGAGGGACAGAGAGAATCCCAAGCAGGCTCTGTGCTGTTAGCACAGAGCCTGACATGGGGCTTGATCCCACGAACCATGAGATCATGACCTGAGCTGAAGTCATGGGTCAGATGCTTAATTGACTGAGCCACCCGGGCATCCCTAGTAGCTTATATTTTAGAAAGTAAAGATAGGTGCTAAATAAATTAACAAAAAACTATGATATAATATTAAGAAGTAATAAGTACTAAAGGGGAAGAACAAAGTAAAAGGATAGAGGTGTTATTTTTAGATATACTAGTTAAAAAAGATCTATTATGGTAAAAACTGAAAAAGGTCCTTTGAAAGACAAAATACTGGAATAGCCTTTTGTTTTTTTATTATATTATATTTTATTTTATTTATTTTATTTTATTTTATTTTATTTTATTTTATTTTATTTTATTTATTTTGGGAGAGAGAAACAGAGAGAGACAGACAGACAGACAGACAGAGAGCCAGCATGAGCAGGGGAGGGGCAGAGAGACAGAATCCCAAGCAAGCTTTGCACTGTCAGTGCAGAACTCGATGTGGGGCTCGAACCTACGAACTATGAGGTCATGACCTGAACCAAAATGAAGTCAGATTCTTAACCAACTGAGCCAGCTCCCCGGGGTCTCCCTCTTTGGAGGAGAATTTGCATTTCAGTTGCAAGCCTAGAATATTAGTTGAATAGGATAAGGAGAGCTGCAATGGGAAGTAGATTCAGAACTAAAGGAGAGTTATGCTTTTGATGAGTTTGGGAATAAAATTGACCATGATTATATCCTAAAGAGAAGATGCCCTACAGAGATGAGGTTGGTGCCAGTCCTAGTGCTGGAAGGAAAGGAATGGTGGTCACAGGTGTCGATAATTCATATATGATGACCTCATTTTTTCCTAAGCAAGAAATCAGGGAAACTACTGAGAGTTCAGGCTATGTCCGGTTCTTGATGAGAATTATGAAGTTATGGAGTTGTTATGAAAATTTCCAGCGAATATGAGAAGCCCAAATCTAGGAGAGAAGTGTGGCATGGAGTTTTTTCTGTGCTGGGATTTTTCTGGGTAATGGAATAGTCTGCCTGTGCCAGGTAAGAAAAGATGGTAATGAGAGTGGTTTAGGTGATGAGATATAATGTTCATTCCAGAAAGCGAAAGCAATACCCCTTCAGAAGAGAGCTGACTAGAGAACCACATGGCCAGTTCTAGATTATGCCTGAGTTTGTAAAGTGATAGAGGTAAATGTTTCAGCTTATATTTTTCAGGACAAGTCTTTTCTTTTACAATTTAATATTCAAAAATTCCAAATTTCTAATTACTTGACTTTCTAGTTTTTATTGTGAAGATAGTTGTGTAGGCTTGTAAATTCACTGTTACAGTTATGAAACTGGTTAGACAAGTCATAAAAATACTAAGAAATTAAAATCTTAAGTGAATTCCTGTAGCCTTGCCATTTGAGTTTTCTTGAACATCTGCCTAGGCCCTGGTGGGATTACTACTTTACTCCATGTAAAAAGTAGGGAAATGGAAACTTCTGGGGGGGGAAAACATATAGTTTATAAGCTATTTATTGGTTGATTTACTAAATGCTTAGCATCACATATATCATCTTTTATATTTCATTCTTCCATAGATGCAACCTCATAGAGCACTCAGCCTTTCTTGGCATACCATTTAAGTCTTGATAACTCGATTCTGGTTTTTTTCCCCCCATTTCTTGTCCTTTATATATGGATATTTGCATTTTCCCACCTTTACTCCCACCTTTTATCAGGAATGACATGAGATATAGAGAAGCCATTGCCAGAGGTATCCCTAGTTTTTGCCTTTTGAAAATAATATCTTGACATCGTGACATTTTCTCTTGTTTCAGATCTTTTAGTTTTTATCTTTTGATGAAACTGTTCATTGTTTCTGTTAATTTTATGGTTCTCAGATTATTCCCAAGATATATCTAATTTAGACCTTTTGGGGTGTTGTTGCTGTCCTTTGTTTGTTTCCAAGCAAATGTATTCTTTCTAGTGTTTATTTTCTATAGAATATTTTTATTTATTAGCTTGTCTTTCCTGTAAAGGCAGTAAAGTGTCTTTAAGGTTTTCTTCTGGCCTCCAAGTTGCATTAACTTGTTTTATCTGGCTTCTCTTACCTTTCTTCCTGAAAGATAAAGCCAATTTCTGTATTCCCATCTCAGAATTTGTTTACTAAAGTAAAATTCCAGTTTTGTTTTCAGATCCCTGTAACAATCTTTCCTTCATCACCCTACTTGTATTGCCATTTCTTGCTGCTTTAAGTTTCTCCCACACTATACCCAGTTGCTGACATGGTCCCCTCAGATGAAATTTTATCCCAGTTTCTGTAAAATGTCTCCCTCAATAAAGGAGAGGTAAACATTTAAATCTGTAAACTAAATATGGTATTCTTTTACATCAGCATCTTCTATGGTAAATTTTGATATCTTATATTCACTTACAATTGGCTTTCTTGTTGTTCTCATCTTCTCAATCAATATTTTCATGTCAGATGTAAATTAATAAGATTAGATTTCATATGTTCCTGATGGCAAGACAACACAATGTAGCAAGACTTTTTACAGTCAATATGCATTTGTACTATTTATGCGCTAGAAATTACATAGGGGAGAATATCATGAGAATAGGGCTCAAATCATCTAGGTTTAGAACATTAAAAAAATTTTTTTAATGTTTATTTATTTTTGAGACAGAGACAGAGCATGAACGGGGGAGGGTCAGAGAGAGAGACACACACAGAATCTGAAGCAGGCTCCAGCTGTCAGCACAGAACCCAATGCAGGGCTCGAACTCGCAGACTGTGAGATCATGACCTGAGCCGAAGTCGTACGCTTAACCGAGTGAGCCACCCAGGCTCCCCTAGGTTTAGAACATTTTAATCAACATTTAGAATTGTTTTCTCGGGGCGCCTGGGTGGCGCAGTCGGTTAAGCGTCCGACTTCAGCCAGGTCACGATCTCGCGGTCCGTGAGTTCGGGCCCCGCGTCAGGCTCTGGGCTGATGGCTCGGAGCCTGGAGCCTGTTTCCGATTCTGTGTCTCCCTCTCTCTCTGCCCCTCCCCCGTTCATGCTCTGTCTCTCTCTGTCCCAAAAATAAAAAAAAAAAATAAAAAAAAAAAATAAAAAAGAATTGTTTTCTCCTGTGAATAGAAAAATGATTAATACTAAGTGTTAGTAACCCCTTAATCACTGTTATGCATTTAGCAAATCAATTTAATTATTCATTGGGTGATTAGAAATGACTAGTTATAAACAGAAATTTAGAAAAGCAACATTGATGCTTGATGCACAAATACACACATATGGATTGATAGATATAAGAGATATAGATATTTACATACACTATGGAATTTTGTATTTCTTGTTTCATCTGTATAGCTTCCTGAAATGCTTTGAATTAAATCAAGACAAAATGAATTTTGTGTTTGAAAATCCCATGACATAGCAATAAAAAGGAAGAAACAGAAGTGTATTCCTTGAAAATTTTATTTTAAAGACTATTAATGAATCATGTAATTTCAAAATAATATTAATCTTGAGGAAAATTTGGAAGATTGACTTTCTTTAATTCTTTTAAAGCCAAGGACTTCAGTTTTTAAATAGGGAAAATTTTCATTCACTATGAATTTGGAGCATCTAAATCTTTCCCTCACTTGCTGGACACAGAGTTACAAAGATCACTAAGACACTGTTGCCTCTCTCAAGCTCTTTGAACATTACATTTCATTTTGCAGAAACTGTGACTGTTGCTTAGAATCATACTATACCCCATTTCTTTTAAATTTTTTGCAAATAATGACTACAGTCTAGATTAACTTCCTTGGGAGGAGCCTAATTGTTATAATTTGTAGGAGAGAAATGCTACCTGTTGCCTATTAGCAACCCAGGACGAGTCCTTACATTCTTAATCTCTTTCCAGCCACTCTGGCGGTGCTTTGAGATCTATGAGAGAAATATCTGTCATAATTTCTGCTCACCAGTAGCTGAGTGGCATTACAGAGAGTTAACAGAGTTTCTTTAACTCTTTTTAGGAAAAGGCAGATTATAAAGACTCATTCAGAATATAAAGTTTTACCAAATGAAGTACAAGTGGGGTGAAAACATTTTGAATGGATTGATCATGAAGTGTATGTAAGACAAAACATCTTCTTGGCGTCGAGTGATGAGAAAGATTAGGGCATACGGTTAAAAATTTAAAAGTCTAGCCAAATGGATTCAATGCTAGTCAGAACATCTAGAGGCCAATTCCATACAGATGTAGCAAATACTTGGAGACGAATAATGTCCAAATGGAAAAACTGTTAGTTACATCCAAGCAGGAGCGTGGGGATGGGTTAAGCCCCAGAGAAAATAAGAGATGGCCATTCCAGTCAAGGTAGGGTCATTTCAGCAAATCCATCCAAAAATAAGAACACTATGGCATTATTTGTTATTCTCCATTGTAATTGACTGAGCAGTCAGCAGACCTATGCTAGTAGGTTTACATTTGCTGATGTGAAAGATAAAACCCCAGAATCTTGGAAGTTGAGAACTTACTGTCCAGGGCAGTGTGCCTTGGGCAGCTTTCTGCTCATTGATTCAAGGACTCAGGTGCTTCCCATCTTGCAACTTTACCAATATCAATGCTCACAGCTTCACATTATCAGTTCACACATGGAAGGGCTTTATGGTCCTGACCTGGAAGTGGCATACATTAATTCCACCCACATTCTGCTTGTTGCCATACCTTGCTCAAGTGAATCTGAAAAATGACATCTCTCTGTGTCCCCAAGAGGAGTATTGACCACATACTTAGTTAACACACTCCTGTTTTACGTACAAAGCTTGAGTCGTGCTGTGGAAGGTACCTATAATAAACAAGACGCAATTTCTGCCCTCAAAATAGGGCAACTAAACTAACACTATACATAAGTGTTAATGCAAGACTAAATGTGTTTGGTTCTATCACAGAGGGAAAAAAAAGGATCTCTTACAAAGGAAGGACTTCTTGGAAGAGGCAATATTTGAGCAGGGCTTGATGCATAGATAGGGGCTCACCACCGGGTAGAGATGGGGGGGCACTACATGAGAATGACATGACAACAAGTATCTTTCGGTGGCAAGAGACGAGAGTCTGCAATAGGTATTGAAATAAAGATGTCTAAGAGGTATTTGGGGACCACCACACGACAGACCCTAACTACCTTGTTTATAGTTTAGGAGTCATTTTAAAAATTGCAGCATAGACTTGCAGCATAGACTTGAGAAAGAAGGCAGTATTCAGAGCACATTAGAATGGGAAGAAATTAAGGACAGGAGTAACAGGGGGCTACTTGAGCTAAGGCAGTGAGACAAAAATGAAAGAACAGTTAGGCAAAACATTTTACAAAATAGATTTGAAAAGACTGAGATTATTTATGTTAGTGAGTAATCAAGAGATTTTGTATTTCACTTACAGAGTGTTGTCAATTGTTAATCCTCGGGAATTTTTTGATGACTTCCAAAGAGCACTTACAGTTGATCTCATTAGCTAAGGGACTTAAAATCTGCCAAGGCAAGAACTTTGTCAGGGTTTGAGCAATGACGTCTCTGGAAGTCTTGAACTTGAGAGAAGTGCAACAGAGATATCCTCTATGGTAGCCACAAATTACCACATTTTGTTTTTAAAACTTTTCTTAATGTTTATTTATTTTTGAGAGACAGAGAGAGACAGATACGAGTCGGGGAGGGGCAAAGAGAGAGAGGGAGACACAGAATCCAAAGCAGGCTCCAGGCTCCGAGCTGTCAGCACAGAGCCCAATGCAGGGCTCGAACTCACAAACCACAAGATCATGACCTAAGCCAAAGTCAGATGCCTAACTGACTGAGCCACCCAGGCTCCCCAAATGACCACATTTTGAAAAACCATTTCTGAATAAGAAACTACGCAAGACAGATCACCCCGCCTGCTCCTTTAAGCTCTAACTTGGCAAATATATTCCTTTTATCTTTAAGTGCCTTTGTTTGACCAAAATCCTTACTTGACATGCTCTTCTAGAATTACTGTCAGGATATAGGTATTTTTGAAATTATGCAGAAAGGTAAATAAATTGTGGAGAGTTTAAGCCTTCATGAGTCCTTTGAATGCTGTGAGGCTTGAGTGAAGGAAAGGGTGATACCGGAGTGCTTCTCAAGTGGCACATGCAAGTCTCCTCTATTTCAAGAATATTCATTACTTAAAATGCTCTCTGGCAATGAGCGTTTGGAGGGCCACTTTTGCCCATTTTGATGGTGCAGAGGAAATATTTAAATGTTTAAGGAGTAAAATAGCCTCTTGAACTCCCATTAGACCTGCTAGCAACAATTTACCAGATGTAAAACATCAGTAGTGTTCATGTAGAATATTTGAAGGCTGGTTTCCAGGTGTTCTACCCTAAGAATATTTTTCCATTAGCTACTGAAAATGTTCCTCAAGCCTAGCCCTTGTCAAGGTCAAAACAAAAGATCCTCATCAATTCCTGCAGACAGGAGGTGGCAAAGTTTAAATGACAGCCACGGTGTTCTAATTACAGAACTTTTGAATCGATCACTTACTTAAAATTATTCCAACTTTTGGAGAAATCATCTTATTTCCATTTAGCATACTGTATGATATGTTTAATTAAGATGAAACTGCCAGTTAGAAATATAGTATAGTGGCAGAATTGAAATGAAATTGCATTAATAATAATAGAAATCCCATCTAACAATATGGTTTTCAAATGGATTTTAGTTACAATGGGTAGTATTTATGTCCTCTTGAAATGCTTTGATGTAAGGTGTAGCTTTCCTTTTAGTAATGGATACATTTTCAAATATTAAAAAGAGAAGGACAGGACATCCTGAAAGTCTCTGGGATTACATCTGTTAGTTCCTGTTCATTAAGGGTGTTCAGAGAGTGGGCAGAGTTTGGGTAAAATAAGCAGAAAAAGCACTGATTAGTTATCAGAAGGTATGGATTTGGTTTAGAATATTATTCTCTTCTTGGCCCCAAAACTTGTCTGAGTTCTCAGGTTTTGTCCATGATAACCACTCTATCCACTCTTTCCTTATTCTATCCACTCCACCCACTTATCCTTATCCTTAGGACTCATTGCTACAAGGTTCAGATCCAGAGACAGAAGTATAAATACTCCTGAGGTCTTTCTACTATTTTCATGTTACAGTGGCCTAACTCTACCTACTTCATCCCTACGACCTATGTTATGTTTTTCTGATCATTCATAGCTCTTTAAAGGATTACCAACCCTACCGGTCTCTGCTTTCACCAATGAAAGAACGATACAGTTTCACCGCTTCAGTAAAATACTGAAACAGTGATAACAATGAAAAGAGAAAGAAAGATATCTTATGCTATAAGTGATTGCTACCACAGGATTTTTTTTCCCACATTGCAGTTCTTATTGTATCATGCCGCTCTGCATGAAAACATTTATTACTATTTTTCAAATCTCTTGGTGTTTGATTTTGGTATTTTTTCCAATGTAGCTCGTGTACTAGAAACTGATTTGTGGATTATGCTGAAAATGTGTAATAATCAGGTGTTCCTGAAGCTTATTTGCTGACTTCAAGAAAAACAGCAACTAAGAATACTTTTGATTTTTTTTATAAAGATTAACTCCCACTGACTTTTAAATAGTATGCATTGGGGAGTTTTGTGTGTTTATTATTATTATTATTTTGCTTCCCTCCTACTCTGTAAGATTGTACTATGGAAGGACTAAGTATCTAGAATACACAACTTATTTAAACAAAACAGAAAAAATGAAAAAAAAAACAGTAGAAAAGGAGGAATAACAACAGCTTTTGAACCTAAGTGTGTGTATAATAACTGGGAAAATCTTTTGGTGAATACATTGGGTAGTACAGGAATTTTATATGTAAAATAGAGTGAATTTCATATAGGCATGATTTGAATAGGCTAAAATATTCATGACTGATGGAAAACATTTCCCAGTTAGGAATTATAGGTATACATTAAAGCAAGAAAAATAAACATTTGCTAGGTGTCTTGAAAACCCTGAAGGACTTGGTGGGTTATCAGTCAAAATATTAATTAGGATGAATGAGTACGTGTATGGTTTGTTTTCCTGTCTTTTACAACTCCTTTAAGTGGCAGGATATATCTTTTGGTTCTTTAACAAGAGTAGGATTTTCATTCACCTGCATTTTTTTTTCTCCTAAAGAGGCAAACCTGAAGTTTCCTGAAGCATATGAAAAAGATTAAATATTTTAGCTACTGATTTATAATTTTCTCTTGCTTGACAAAGCAATATTATTACTATTACTCCAAAATGGCTACAATTATGTGGCCACCTCACAGATAAGAACAGCTTATTATTCACAGGAAAGTTACACATGACTATTGACGCTCTTAGATTGTTAAAACAAAGCAAATTAATTTTTGGTCCTACAGATCTGAGGTAACTGCATCCAGCTTAATAAGTATCAGGAAGAAGATGAACTGAATGGCAGGAAATACAATCTAGCAGTGAAATTTGTTCAGTTATGAAGGAAAGTTCCAGCGGAAATGGTGGAAATAACAGGCACTTTGGATAAGTGAAATCCAGCTGGACAAAGTGCTAAATTGCATTTGGTGAGGATTTAATATTGCTGTAAAATGGAATGCTTCCCATATCACTTATAATTACTTAATGAGCAGAAACTTGAACATTTTATTGCCACTTTTAACTAAGTTCGGCAAATCAAGAGGTATGGGAATCAGACATATACAGTAAATTAATTATTTTCTTACTGGAGGAATTTGGTTGCTTTTGAATATATAGCAGGTTCCATAACACCCATATGCTACCTAGTTCTGTTAATACTGATGATACAGTGGGTCTTCAGCAAACACGTGTTAGTGCAATAGAATTGTAAATATGTATACAGGGCAATCTTAAATTATGTTAAGAAAATGACATGTTTGACGTGCCTGGGTGACTCAGTTAGTTAAGCATCTGACTTCGGCTTAGGTCATGATCTCGCAGTTTGTGGGTTCGAGCCCCACGTCAAGTTCAGTGCTGACATCTCAGAGCCTGGAGCCCACTTTGGATTTGGTGTCTTCCTCTCTCTGTCCCTACTCCTCACCCCCCCCCCACCTTCCTTTCTCTCTCTCTTTCTCTCAAAAATAAATAAACATTTTAAAAATTAAAAAAAAAAAGGCATGTTTGGTTTAGTGAAACACATTTAGTCATTGTGCAAAGCCTTAAATAGATCTGGTGACTTAAAATATATCTTTAAATCAGTAGAAATGCGGAATAACATGGCAGGTTAGAAATGATGGGATGATGACTTAGATTTGATTATAGCAAGATTGAGCTAAGCAGCTGTTGAGATTGGATAATGATAGGTGAGCTTCTCATCAGGCCTGTAACATGTTTCCACTAATACAGATTAAGAATGTCTGGATGAACTATAATTATCCCTGTGGCTTTTGCATAACATAATTAGGTCTTGCTAAAGCAAAGTACTTTTATTGAGTGAAAAATAATGTTTAAAAAGTTATGGAAATGACCACAAGAACAATTCACCAAAGGACAGAAGCATTGGCACTCATAATAGTAATGTGAAAAAAAAAAAATCTCTTTTTGTTATACAGAATTTTCCAAACTCGAAGTCTAAACAAGACAGGCACAGGAAGGATGGTTTCAATTACGCTGACCCTCTTACTCTAGCGTGCACGAGGTGTCCAGACCACAAAATGGAAGATGTAATCTTTGTCTGCTTTATGTAAATACAGTACTAAGATCAGCTTGTCTTTTAAGTGCCTGATTGCTATTTAATTACAGAGAATTTCTCTTTAAGCAGAGAAACCCAGCCATAGGAAAAACATAGCAATAAGGAACTCATTTCAGAGCCTCCTTATCACATGGGAAGAATGTGATATATCTGATAACTTTATACAAATAGGTTTATTAAACAGTAGTTATTATATGTTAATATAATTCCCAGTATATAAATACTACCTTAAAATATCTAATGAGAATGATTCTGTTGATCAGTAAAAGCTAACACTATAAATGCAAAGTATTCACGTCCTTTCTCATGGCATTTTGATATAAGGATTTTAAAGCAAATGTGATGTGCCAAAAAAAAAAAACCAAGTGCTGAATATGGAGTGAACAAATGGGAATCCAAATCCCTACTCTGAATGTTGTGGCAGGCTATGTCTAGGCAAGTTTCTTAGCTAATCTGAACCTTGGTTTATCATCAGTAAAATGGAGGCCAATAATTTCTACCCTGATGGGCTGTTGAGAAAATTAAATGAGATACTTTATGTGAGCTGTCAGTTTAAGGATGTGTTAATTAAATATGATTTTGAAAAGATAATTCACGAGAAATGGAAAGATAAGCTTTTCTGTCTTTCATCTCAAAGGAGACAATATAAAATAGATTAAATGATATTTTTTAGGAAAGTACCACATTTGAAACTATCTTTTTTATATAAAGATTGTGAATTTATCTTTAATTACAGAATAATTGCTTCTTTTTATCTCCAAGTAAATTATTTATAACCATCTCTTTTCTAATACTCTGTGAGGAAGTAAATATTCTTTAATATTTATACCACGCTTCTTTTTTTTCAATGTTTATTTATTTTTGAGACAGAGAGAGAGAGAGAGAGCGAGTCGGGGAGGGGCAGAGAGAGAGAGGAAGACACAGAATCCAAAGCAGGCTCCAAGTCTGAGCTGTCAGCACAGAGCCTGATGTGGGGCTTGAACTCAAGAACCGTGAGATCATGACCTGAGCTGAAGGTGAACGCTTAACTGACTGAGCCACTCAGGCGCCCCTATATCACACTTCTAAATGCATTTCTCAGTTACTTTCTTTTCTTAAGCCCCCACCGCAACTTTTTTTAATATTTAGAAACCTAGTGTTTTTGCCTTCGTTTCATTAATGATGTTTAAATAACCTGGCACACGGGTCTGTTTGGCTGATATGTGTATATGTGGTCTCTACTTCCCAGGTATTGTATAGCTCAGCTTTCCTTCAGTTCCTTTCCCTTATTATTTTCTGTAACTAAGGAGTGGCTTAGGTATGTAGGTGATTAAGTGGGACCAGAAATTTACATTACTAAGTCTTTCTTGTTCTGTGTTTTATTTAATGTAAGGCAAAATATGTCCCTGCCTATTAGCAGTCAGGGCTCTCCTTCACCATCCAGCCATTACTGCACCCCCATGGAAAATATCTCTTTAAAACATGGCTGAACAAAGTGTAAGAACCAAATGGTAGCATTAATTTGGTCATTTTTATGTTCTTCAACCATAATCATCTTCACCATTTTATTTCCTGTCAGAGGTTATGGTAGTGTAGAGATAACAGCAATATTTGTTTTCCATCATTGCATTTGTTTGGTACAATCCATGGATAGAGTAAGTAGGGATATATCATTACTATAGAGGCACAAAGTAAACAGTGTGAAAGCTGTAATGTGATGCCATCCTGATTCAAATTGTCTGGGTGTATTCTATGGTCTAAGACTCTTCATATGCACTAGCACATGAACTTATTTTTGTAGATAAAAAGAGTAAAACAATACAATTATCACAGTTTCCAGAACAAATTACTTCCGTCCTTACCATTGGATAAGAGTAGCTCTGACTCAACCACATGAATAACATCACATACATTTTAAAAAATCAGTATATGCTATAGACCTTAAATAATTTACATGCTTTGCCAATAGTCAGTTTTGGCAATAAGAAACAAGAGAGCCAACAGAACTTTAAGCTGTATCTAGAACTGGTAATGATTGAATTGAAGCTGAGCATGCAGTTTATTTAAGTGTATTTCCTTTTCCCTAAATTTTGAAGTTCAAAGTTTAACTTGGAATTGTTTTTTCAAGTTTAGCTGTAGGCAAAGTCCATGAAATGGCTTATGTGTGTCAATAGTTGGCCTAATGGATTTGTCCTGCATTGACATTTGTTTTTTTCTACTAGGCTATTTATATAATATAGGCATATTATTTTCAATGGGCTTTATTTTAAAATAAGATTAAAAATCATAGGGAATGTCAACAGTGATTTAGAAGTGCTAGGATTTTTTAAGGTTTGGGGCCAAATCATTTGTTCAGTAATAAATTCATTAGTCTTCTTTATTCATTCTTGAATAGCATCAATCATTTATTGAACAGCACCCACGTCATTGCTGTTATTAAGATAACACCAGTTTAGTGAGGTTAGAGGTTTGAAATCAAGGAGTTCCATAAGATATTAGAGTTTCTTTTTTTTTTTTAATTTTTTTTAATGTTTATTTATTTTTGAGACAGAGAGAGACAGAGCATGAGCAAAGAAGGGGCAGAGAGAGAGGGAGACACAGAATGTGAAGCAGGCTCCAGGCTCTGAGCTGTCAGCACAGAGCCCGACGTGGGGCTCGAACTCACGAACTGTGAGATCATGACCTGAGCCAAAGTCGGACGCTTAACCGACGGAGCCACCCAGGCGCCCCGATATTAGAGTTTCTATTTGAGAACTTTGTACAAACAGGAGTAAAATAATCAAGAACCCCTCTACCAGGACCATTAAGAAGCATCCATATAAGTGGAGAAGTTCCAGCAGAATCTGGATGGACAGACCCAGGATTATTCATAGGCAGAGATAGACACATATTTCTTATATGAAGCAGTAAGGGGAGGGGATAGCATGAAGTAACATGCCTGGTACATGAGTGAACATATAAATAGGACTTCGTGAGAAATAAGAAAGAAGAGAAGAAAAAGAAGGAGTCAGATCTTGGAAACAACACACCAAAGTCCATGGCCATTTTCTTTTAGGTAGTGAAGATCTTTTAAAGGGTTTTCAGCAGGAGAGCAACTGAGCTGTACATAGATGATGGGGATTAAGGAAGGCACTTGTTTTCATGAGCACCGGGTATTGTATAGAAGTGTGGAATCACTATATTACACACCTGAAACTAATGTTACACTGTATGTTAACTAACTGGAATTTAAATAAAAACTTAAAAAAATAAAAATTAAAAAAATACATTTTAGAAAGAAACCTTTGGCAGCAATGCAGAGGATGAATGGGGGAAACACAATACGAAGAATTGAAATGATTTCATTCAGGTAATATTGAGGCATGAAATAACAGCCAGAGTGGTGGAGATGGAGAAGAGTTGATGTAGGATATTAAGGTAGTACTGAGAAGACTGGTCAGCGACAACATTTGGAGGATGTGAAAATACAGTAGTAAAGGGTGAACTCCTAGGCAGCTGTCTTGAGTGAATGGGTGGGTGGTGATGCTGTCTACCGACAGGGATAGGAGGAAAGTAAGGAGTTCGGTGTTTAGCTGGGCTTTGTTTGAAGCGTATATGGGGCTGCGAGGTAGAGATGCCAATAGCCAGTTGAATAGCCAGCTGAATACTGGTCAGAACACAGGAGTGGATTAGAGATAGAGATTTGTCAGTCATCAGCAGTTTAATATTACTCAAGGCGAAACGTTGAGAGGAGAAAGAATAAATTTAGGGTCAGCAATGAGTGGAAAAATAACATGGAAAAGGAGGAAGAGCTAGTGAAAGAGCTTGCCAGAATACCCTTTGAGGTATCACAATTAGGGCTTTACTGGGGACCTTCATGAGATCAGTTTCAGTCATGTAGTGGATGTGGAAACACCCACTCCCTAGCATAGTGGAAGTAAAAATAAGTGGAAAAGTTCAAGTAACAAATTTATGTTCTTTTTTGAGGATCTTAGCTATTTAAGGGAGAAGAAAGCATAACTTTATAGCGGGCTTCACAGGACAGAGAAAGGTATTGATTGTTAAGATAAGAGACACACAAGCATTATTAAAGATTTTTCCAAAAGGATTTGGTAGAGTGACAAGTTGGGAATATAGATATGAGAAATATTCATGAAGCATCTCAACAAGATGCAGCAGGAATGGAGAGTTGGCTGCTGTCCTTAAATATCAAGGAAATTATGATTGATAAAGCTTGAATTATGGTATTTCTCAGGACATCTTCTTTATTGTGGCTTATAAAAAGGGTATTTTTAAACCCACATAGTCAAAATGGTCAAAATAGTGGTCTTCCCTCTCATTCTTTTTTCTGCTCCACCATTTGCAGATGTGTTTCTCCATAGACCCATTGTGTTTTTTTTAAAGAGTAGATCTTTTATGTTGTTGTTTATTTATTTATTTTGAGGGGGGCAGACAGATAGAGAAGGAGAGAGAGTCCCAAGCAGACTCTGCACCGTCAGTGTAGAACCATGAACTGTGAGATCCAGACCTGATGTGAAATCGAGTCCACCAGGCACTCATGACTGAGCCACCCAGGCACTCCTCCCCTCACTCTTTAATAAGAGACTCTACAGTCTACTTTGTTGCTCAGGCCCATCACCTGAGCCATCCTTCATTCTCCTCATGCTTCTTTCTCCAGACATCTCCACTGCATCTTCTGTCCATTTCCAGGACTGCATTCTAGTTGAAAGAATCAATATGTAGTCCTGTGGCATAACAGTAGCCTTCTAACTTTTCTCCCTGCTTATCTAAAGCCACCCTGTCTACACCTCCCCATCTCTTATTCACTTAGCAGCCAGAATTATGTCATAAAAATGTTAAGCAAGTCATTTCATTCTCTGGCCTAAACTCAAGATAACCATAGTGGATCTGTGGCAAATGATGACTAATGTCACCATTATTAGGATTTTCCTTCCCTTTTCTCTCTTAATTGTTCTTTTCCCTTTCTGTAACTATATAATTGCAAAGACATTATTAAAAGAAATTGATTGTCTTATTTTAGACATATAGTAACTGTTAGCTTGGGGGCAAATATAGTCAGTATCTATACCAGTGTGGCATATTATATGAACACACAGCCTACTGTAAGAATTCAAAAAATGACCTAAGTTTTCAATTATGATGACATAATATTTAGGATCACCCCATCTACCCCCAATGACTCTGTAGCCTGGATTTGAAACCCTGCTCCACCACTTGTTCTCTGTGTGATGTTAGGTCTTTCTTTTTCTGCAAAAGGGAGCCCATAGTCCATACCTAGCTAATAGGGTTGTCTTTAGGATTAAGGAAGGAAATATAGGTGTCTACTTTATAAATGTTAGATATTATAAAATTAACCATTATTTTAATCATTTTTTCAAACTCAGAAAGGTAATATTAATTTGCACATTTTTTATATCCTGACACCTCATTTAGCTCTTTATTAGTTGTAATTATCTTTCAGTCTGTTCTTTTGAAGGCTAGATGAAAAATCACATTATCAGCATATTGTAACACTTTTTAAATAATTTTACCTTTTCCTTTATAATATCCCACATACTTCTGAATTTTGAATTTACTGCTTACTGTTTTGGCTACAGCTTTCAGTTCAATATTGAATAACAGTGAACAACTCTCTTCATTTTATTAGGGATGATTCTCATAATTGTCATTTAAGTATAATGTTGACTGTATAAGTTTTATTATTTTCTTGTGAAGAAGTTTTCCTATTCTTAGTGAACTAAATGAGATTATCAGAAATTTCTGTTCATGCTGTATAAAACTTGAAATTATATATACATATATTTCTGAATTTATTGAAGGGATGATTTGGCTTTCCTCTCTTGACCAGTTGACTTGCTAATGTTATGTGACCTTTGCACAACTGGAAGCTTATTCTTTTATTACATACCTTAATTCAATTATTTTTCATTTACTTGTGAATTTGGGAGAATGTTCCCAAATAAAGATGGTCTATAGTATTTTTAATTGCTTGCCATCCTTTTGGTATTGTTAAGGATGTTATATTCACACTGAAACATTTATAGTATTCCTTGTGAAGTATTACACATATATAAAATTTTATATAATTGTATATATTTCTATTATTTGTAATTTTGAAAAAGCTCACTAGTAAAATAATAAATCCACAGAATCTATTTTGGAAGTGGTACTTGCAGTTTTCAAAAAGTGTTTAATCCAGTTTTCTTTAAATTTTGTTGGAATTTACTTACTGAGTTAATTTTCAGTCTGACACTTTTTAAAGTATTGCCTATTTTATTTAAGCCTTTAATTTTATTAGCATATATTTATATAGTATATGTTTGGGGCTTGCAAAATCATTGCTCAATAAGTTTGATAGATTCTGTCATTCCTAATATTTGTGTATTTTTCTCTGATTTTCTTGATTATGTGTGTCAACAGTTTATAAATTTTATTAGTCCTTTCAAAAAGCTAAAATTGGCATTTTGCTCTCTTGCTATTTTTTCTTTTTTCTAGTTTATTAATTCCACTGAACACTATTTCTCATTCCATTTTTTTAAATTCTGAGATTTATTTCTGTCACATGTCTCTAGGTGTATCTTGGGTTGTTTATAATAAGGTTTGACTATGATTAACTTTTTAAAGGTTTTGGGAATGTTTGAGAGCAATATGTAATTCATGTGGTATACTAAGTTGGATCCAGCTTTATCAATTTAGAATAAAAAATCGGATTGTACAGGCTTCATGTTTTTATGTTCTATATACTAAACAGAGATGGGGCTAGTTTGTACAAATTCTTACAAAGCCCAAGTGATCCCTTTGGATTCATACTCTAGAGGTAAAGCTATCAAATATAACCTGGTGAGTTATAGTAGTAGACCTTATATAGGAAGATGAATCTTTTAGGAATGTGGGGAAGATTGGCCACAGTAGGAGTAACACTAGGGTCAGAGATAAGAATTAAGAATCTATATAGAGCTGGCATTCCCACTTTTAGGAATCTGGCCTTGAGAAATACCCTCCTGTCTTACAGCAAGTACTTACTCAGTGTTCTAGCTCTTTCCCAAGGGTAGTCCCACTATCTCCCGCTTTTTCTTCATCCAGGTCATTTACCCTGTCAGATTTCCATCTCAGGACTTTTGTGACCCCCTCTGACACTAAACTCTTAAATACAAAATATAATGACTTTTTTTTTTATCTAGTGAGTTATTGTTGCTGCCCCTCCCTTTTCTTTTTAACAGCTTCACCATAGCTTTTAAAAGTCAAGATAAATTTCTACCAGAATTTGATATTCAATGTTGATCCAGCCATCTGACATACATTTATTGAAAATCAACTATGCTCTAGGCACTATGCTAAAAAGTATAAAAGCTATCTCCCTACACAGCTAATACTTTTCACCTCTATGTTAAAAAGATTTTCATCTTCTGGATGAACTCTCCAAGGTTCAGTATCTCCAGTTGGCATTAGTGTATCTTTTATTTGATAACCTAAAGGCACCCAAATTTTAATGAGCTCAGTTTGTATCTCTGATCTGTACCTCCTGCCATTTCCTGTCCTGTTTGATGGTTAATAGTAATCTGTGCTAGAAACCTAATAGGTTCTCAATATTTAATTTTTATTGAATTAATATTTTATCTATACTCTTTATTCTGTTCTATTCTTAACCAAACTTCATCAAAATCCTATTGATCACATCATTACATTGAATCCCAAACTTCTTCCCTTTACCTCTGTATTCGTCACTTTAGTTTTAGAACTACAAGATCTGCTCCTTGATTTTTTTATAAGCTCCTAATTATTTCTGTGTTGCTCCCTCTTTTGTCCATCAACCATATTACCATCAGAGTACTTCCTAAAATATGTATGTGACCATGATAGTCACCCATTCAACATTTTTGATGACTTGTTTAGAAGACAAAGCTGAACTCCTTGGCATTGCCATTCGATTTTCTTCACAACCTGGCACCAAGTCTGTCTCTTCTTTTGTTTGCTATTACCTGTGCCCACACCCCTGAATCTAATCACATTCTATCACTGTGTTATGGCTTCCTTTCTATTTAGACCATTTCCTGACACATGGTGGGTATTCTACCAATGTTTGCTGATGCTTATTTTGAGAAGATTCAGGTTTATAATAAAGCTTGTACATTTATATTATATTATATTATATTATATTATATTATATTATATTAATTATATTATATTTTTCTGGATGTTACAGGCTTAAAGTATCAGGGACTTATTCAAAATAATGCTTATAGCTGTTTGATACTCTGAGATTGCTTCCAAAGTGATGGAGGCTAAAGTAAATAATAGTTTGAGTCCTGAGTAGGTGTTAAAGAGATGTGGTGAATTGTAACTATTAGGTGGTACAAATAGAGTCTTCTGATGTGATTCAAAATGGCTGTATACTTACACCACCAAATAACTCACCACCAAGGCTATATTATTACGATGTTTTTTCTGATGTTCATAATGGAGTATTTGTGATTATGTAATTTTCATTCTTAAAGCATGTAATTGCATATTTGTTTCTTAAACTCAAAAAGTAGGTCTGTGCTGGTAGAAATAAGAGAGTCATGAGGATGTCATAGAAGATTTGGAATGGAGAGATTGATACTAGGTTGATTGAGTCTAGCAGCTACATCATATAACTTAGATCAAATAGAAGTTGTTTCTCTTTGTCTTCATACAAAAAGCATTCAAGCTAGATTTTCCCTATCATATTTTTGTTTAGTTAAAACTCTTATTTTTTATTTTTTTTAATGTTTTGTTTTTGAGACACACACACACACACACACACACACACACACACACACACAGTGGGAGCAGGGGAGGGGCAGAGAGAGAGAGGGAGACACAGAATCCAAAGCAGGCTCCAGGCTCTGAGCTGCCAACACAGAGCCCAATGTGGGGCTCAAATACACAAACTGCGAGATCATGACCTGAGCAGAAGTCAGACCCTTAACGGACTGAGCCACCCAGGTGCCCCTGTTTAGTTAAAATTCTTAAGCCAAATGTTAAGTCTTTGTAATTATGCTTAGTTAGCCTTTGCAATTATCCTTTTACATTTTAACTGCTTGGTCTTAGTCACTTCTTTGCAAGCATCAAGGTATATTGGCTCTTAATAGTGTGATATGTAGTACTCCACACACATTGTCAATGACAGCCTTTGAATAGTTGATAGATTGCTTCAGTCGTTTCAATAATTAAGGAAGCTGAATTGAATGTCTTATGGTTGCACTGATTTATCAACAATTGATGAGGGAAACATTTATTCTCAATTGACTTAGTCATTATCAAGATATTTTTTTCTATATCTTAAGAAATAAAGAAAATCTTCAACTCTCTAGTTCTATTAGTGGGGAAGATTTTTTGCTGTGTAGGTTTGTATCTATTTTATGCGTATTTCTTGATTTTATAGCTTTATTGGTATTTTAAGCCCTGGAAATTTATGATTAGTTTCATAATTAAATGTAGAAAAAATAATTTAGGTTCACACTGTAAACCTGCAAACAGTTTTTTTCTAAGAAGGAACTTTACTGTTCAAGATTGGGAAACACAACATGAGCGCTAATAGGTGAAAATGGCCCTCATTCTCCAAATATTGACAGTTCCTACTGTAAAAAGGTGGCTTTTTATATTCAGAATTATGAAAGTGATAGTTTTATCTTTCTGGCAGTTTTGTTTTTGCTTTTGAGAGCGTCTAACTTATTGTCCATATCATATAACAGAGTGCCAGAAAGGTTATGTGAATTATCAAGTTCTGAATCTATCTATGTGAATCTATCAGTCACTGATAGATGGACCATAACTATAGGGATAAATACATACAGTTAAGCATGACAAAGTCTTTCATAATAGCTGCAAATTAATTATAACAAGGGAATTGGGTCAAATCAAACTATATACAAGAATACTTAAAATAACTATCTCAATATTAGAAGCAAAATGAAATTGTGCTTGGTGTAGGCTTTCTTAAATTTTTCAATTAATGCAATTCTGAAATAGCCTCTAATAAGTACTTTTTTGTAGATAGGTAATTATAATTAACAGCAAAAATTGACATTGATTTATTTTCATTAAAATATATCTTGAATATTAAATACTATTTTGAAACACTATTATTGTTATGTGATTCAAAGGAGAGTAATCTATATGAAGAGTTTTAATTTAAACACTTTTTGTTTATCTATTTATTTTGAGAGAGAGAGAGAGAGAGAGTGTGTGTGTGTGTGTGAATAGGGGAAGGACAGAAGGAGAGACAGCGAATCCTAAGTAGGCTCTGTGCTATCAGCATGGGGCTCAAATTCACAAACCGTGAGATCATGACCTGAGCCGAAATCAATAGTCAGATGCTTAACCAACTGAGCCACCCAGGCGCCCCTATATGAAGAGTGTTTTGAAAGGAGTATTTAAAGTTTTATTTCAAATGTTGAATATTTTTTGTCCTGTAACAATATTATAAAATATAAATGATTTTAAATATAAATAGAAATATATCATTCATCAGGTTATACTTATTTTTCAAAGTGCTCGTTTCTATATTTAGACTTTAGTCTTCCTTATATTTAGTTACAAATATCTAATTGCTAGTCTCCCACAAATGATGTTATGCTACTAGAGAGGGATCATCCTCAGTTATCTCTTTCTCCCCCTCTAACACTATGTGCCTCAACTCTGGCTGCACATTTGCAGCACCCAAGAAGACTTTTAAAATACTCAGGAATAGACAAAGAAACTTGATTGGGTTGACACTGTATGTATACCTGTGTCAAAACTGATCAAGTTGTATACTTTGACAGGTGTAGGGTTTTTGTTTTGTTTTTTTTTTTTTTTTTCATGAGTAACCGTATACTAATCATTTGATCCACTAATCCACCTATGTGGTGGGGGAGGGGAATGCTCAGGTCCCCCTTGCAGAGATTGTAATTAAATTGGTGTTAGGTGAGGCTCAAGCACTTTTATTTATTAAATCTCCTGCGGTAAATGTGAATCCAGCATTGAGAACCTCTGCTGTAGCACATATCAAAGTACTTTGGATATGGTAAGTTCTAGAAAATAGCTATTATCATTGTTTAACTGAATACATGTCTTCTTTGTATTCATTCATTCATTCATTCATTCATTCACAAGTAATGAAGCTTGAACACATTGAAAAGCCTCAAATTGTATCAATTATACCGGAGGCACTCTAATTAAAAGGAAGTATTCTCTAAATAATTTTATGCCAAATGTAGATATGCCACAGTCCTTTAGGCAAACATCTTGACTAAGACACATCATAAAACCAAATCTACATTGTAAGTTACAGTCCATTGTGAAGGAAGACTGACAAAAATTGATGAAGATTGATCAAAGTATGATAAGGCAAAGTTTTCGTTTTACTTATGGTTACAAGACCTATTTTTCTGAAAAGCCTAATTTTATAAGATATGTCACAGTTTACAAAACATTTTTATGTATATGATATATGGTCATTGACTAACATCTCTCTGTCTTTGCACATGGACTTTGATGTTCATGTCCTCAGATTTTCCTTTTTGTGTCACATTTACTCCTTTGAACATCAGTTTATGAATGAAATTTTATACAATTTTAATATAGTTTTGCTTTAACAGTTAAATTTTGGTAGTGTCACTTTTTAGTCTGTGTAGCAATATTTGTTTAATTAATTAGAAATAATACTAATTGACCATTTGATTCAGTTTTCCTGTTGTGAAAATGAGTGAAATACAGAAAAAACTAACGTGCTGAATTTGTAGGTCTCAAAAATGATGCATAATTGACATGAGGATGTTGTCAAATTTGTGCCTAAAAGGCAAAGTGTAGGCAAGAGGGATTTTACATTTTTTTTAGCCCTTTGGGACCTTGATAAATTTGACCTTTTGGAATTTACATAGTTTGTGAGTGAGAATCTTC
Organism: Panthera uncia; assembly: GCF_023721935.1. Lineage (NCBI taxonomy): Eukaryota > Metazoa > Chordata > Mammalia > Carnivora > Felidae > Panthera > Panthera uncia. The sequence continues at coordinate 26,579,813 of NC_064810.1, read as the reverse complement.
TAGGTTATTCTGCAGTAATGAGATATCCCACATTTTATTGGTTTTTCTGAATAAATTTTTACTTTTCACTCGTGCTATAGAACAAGGCTGGTGCATGTTTCAGTTCTGAGGAGCCCAGGCTGATAGAGGACCATCATGACTGATGTAGCAGAGAAAGGGACACCAGTGAATGACTCACTGATTTTTAAAGCATCATGTCTGCTCACATTTCATTGGCCAACACAAGTCATATGGGCGTATCTAATTCAAAAGCCGTGAGAAGGTAGATCGCAACTATGAGTCTGGGAGGGAGAAGAATTAGAGTATTTCTACACAAGTTGTAGTGAGAACCACAATCATTTTCTGCTGGATAAGATATTTTTAGGAATGAGTTATTGATGGTCCTGGATAATAGTATATGTTTTCCTTCTCGGCATAAGCCTGTAATGTAAAGAAAGTAGAATATTATTGCTGCTACTTTCAGATAGAGAAGCTAGGAATCAGAACTCCTGCACAACATCACTATCCACCCACAGGGGAATCAAGTTTATTATACCTTTTTGGCATAATTCTTTTTCTTGTATTTCATTGATAGGAAACCTTTATTGTGTTCTGCTACTTTATACTCTCTGGTCTTTTTGCCTAACTGCCACCTTATTTTATAGTCAAATATAGAGCCAATTTATAATAAACATGCATTCTTAGGTTGAAAAGTATAAAGTTCTAACCATTACTACCCATTTGTCTCCTATATTTTTCTTTAGACAATGTTTTAGCATCAAAAACTATCTGAACCTTTTACCCCATCTTTAGATTTTCACTAAAAAACTATGTTCTATTAAGTAGGAAAGCAAAGCAAACCACTGCCACCAGAGTGCCACTGTTGTATCACTGGGAATGATGTTGTTTCTCAGGAAGATTTAATTTTGGTTGAAATCCCAAAGTTTCAACCAACAACACAAAGAAACAAGGATAACCTGCTGATGGAGTTTCTGAAGGGATAGGAGGGAAGTATTTTCAATATGGAAAGCTCAGCTACTGCAGAGAGTTATTTAATGTAATTATACTACACTGGAATATTGGTATTTATTTATTTTATCTTACTAGGAATAAGTCAGAAGACCTAATGCATCAAATATGATTTATAATTATTTTTTGGTGCAAGGCTGTGGGCATGGACTTATTCAGAGATTATATGTAAAATTCAGAGATTAAATGTAAAAGCCTATGGAAGCAAATATTGTTAGACAGATTCATAATGTATCAGGTTTTTCAAGTTCATTTTCTGTAACTTAGCAAAGGAACTGTCAAATGAGAGATGAGTCAGGTTTTCCCTTAAGAACACCGTTCTAATTTCCATGAAAACAGTGTGCTTCAAAACTACAAATTGGGCTGCCACACTTTTTCTTTCAAGTGTTTGACATTTTGGAACATGTGGATTCCATTCTGTTTTCTTCATTAAGAACTCCATTTAATAAAGTGCTTTATTATGATAATTTAGTGTTTGAAATTCAGTGGAAAAAAGTTTTTCATCCATGTGAGGTAGTAACAAGCCATAATCTTCATCGTTTGATGCACAAATGCAGTTTATTGATACGTGATTCAGTTGCTAAAGTAGTAGAAGTGTTAGAGGGCCCCCCCACCCCCTCCCCTTTGGAAATATAACAGCCATGATTTCTAAAACAAAGTCACAGCCATTTTGTGCCCAGGAATCCTACTGCATCATGACACAATGGTGGAACTAAATCATGATGAATGGTTTAGCTCCGTTTCCTCTTCCTTCTCCCGGTGCCTGGGATTCTCATACCTATATCCCTTTCTTGGACTTATCTCTGAAGTCTGTGGGAGATAACTTCCTCCCAGGGCTAGCCAGCAGGGGGGCCCATGTTTCCTTGTTTGGAGCTGCAGGGTGTTTGTTCTACCCTGTTTACAGCCTGGGGAGTGTGTGTGTGTGGGGGGGTGTTCTCTTCCTCACAGCTCTCCTTTTCATCAGCACAGAGGGAGATTCAAAATCAGAAATGATCTTAATGAAATGTTTTCTGTACAGAAACACCCATTCCACAACCTTGGTCTTTTGAAGTCTCTGGGAGGTGTCCCTCCCTGCCTTCTGCCTTGGTGAGACTGCAGACAATAGACCTTATCACAAAAGACAAGGATAAATATTTATCAGAGCACACAAGATGTTTAGAGGACCTACATTTATTTGCATTCATTGTTGTGAACATGTTTAATCATGTGAAGTACTATCAAAATTCCTGGCTGAAATATTTTCCTCTATAATATTTTCAAATAAAATTGTATCCCTTCCCCAAAATTATAAAGTTGCATTTAAACATCCAGAATAAATATTTAGAAAATTTCCAAGAATATCTTACGTTACAATAAAATGTTGTAATACCCATCTTTTAGAAGAACTTGTAGATTTCTTAGCTTTAAATGTAAACATGATCTTTTTTATATTTCTTAGCAGTGTAGAAATGGTGTGAGGAATAAATGAAAATGTAACCAAATATTAATTGGCATAATTAATGATTTTTTAAATTAAGATAAAAATTATGAATTTTAATTTTTCTGTTTTAAAATTATACAGTTCAAGGTACCCATTTACATTGAAATGTAAACTCTACACCGCCTTCTATTTTATTTATTTATTTGTTTGTTTGTTTGTTTTGGTGGCGGAGGGGTGGGATTATGAATAGTGGTGAAAGTTATATATTGGTTTAGTTGTGAAAAAATTTTATTCTTCGACTATATAAAGAACATAGAAATAATTAGCAGGGTGGTACTTAATGAATACATAATTTGCAAGTTTTAGTTGAATAGATATTTTTTACAAAATTACATGAGGCACTTGAAAATTTGTTTAGGTAGATAGAAGAATTAGAATTTAGTGATTAATCGTATTTTCTAAAAAACACATTTTCAAGAAACAGTTAAGAGAAACTAAAGTTTTGAGATAGAAAATTTATAATTATTGATTAAAGATTGTTATTAGCATAATGAAATGGAAAAATCTACTGCCATAAGAGAAATGTTTTATTAAGATTGAAATACAACTTTCACTTATATATAAATTATCATTTGTAATTATACTCATACTTTTCATATGTTCACTCCCATGGATAATTACTGATTGATTTAATAATCACAATTAGGAAGTAATTTTGAAGTTGAATTTTTATGACAAATATGTTGTATGTGACAATAAAGTCATCAGTTCCAGAATTGTGAGTACATTTGCATGATTTTTCTTACAGTATTTGAACTTTTCTTAAGGTTAAGTACTTTTTTGTCTTTATAAGATAAAAAGTAATAGAATAATAATTTGTTGAATCATGAACTTTTAAGCTTGGATAGAACGACTTTGGAAAATTCAATTTTTTTTTTTTTTAGTGATGATCTACTTTTTTAAATACTGATTTAGTATTTACACAGTGACTATGATAAAAACTTCATGTACAGATATATGGTCCTGTGGTTTGGGGTTTGTTTTTGTTCAAAAGGCATTGTTCTATGTGAATTAGACATGCTTATAATATATTCTAACTCAATGCCTATAAAGCCTACCTTTGTTTAATGCTCTGTTCTCTGAGGTTTTCCCAGGGGCAAAGAAATAGAAAGTCACTCCTGTAAAAGAGACGTTTTCTTAAAAGAATACAACAACTTTTGAAATATTAGTGAAGTACTGGTATTTTAATGCCCTTTATGTTTTTTTTTAATTAAAAGAATTTTAAATTAAAGAATACCATGTTTTCCCCCTATCTTAAAAGCAGTTGCTATCAAATTAAAATTAAATGTATTTAAATCTACATGCTGTAGTATTGTACAAGGAAAGAAATAGTTATTACTGCATTTGGAGATTTTTTAAAATGTAGCTTCTCACTTAAAAGAACTTGTTTTCAATCATAAGAAGTTGGCTATTATTCTATGTGCACTTATCAAATAGGCCTCATATAATTTCTTCTATCTCTTAAGGAAGTTAATATATAACAGATAAAGCATCCAAGAACACAAACCTAGTGAAAAACATGCTTTTGTTGAGATGGTTTCCCTCCAGTAACCTCAGAAATGTTGGCAAGTAATTTGAGTTTCAGTGATAAGATTCTGCTGCTGCCAGCAGTGTTTCTGGCCATTTGATAGGCTGAGGGCTTTACAAGAACAACTTACTGTTTATAGATAGTTTAGGTCTTAGGGGATGTTATCCCATCCTCCAAGTTTATGTTCTATGTGCTTATTAACGAAAAAGGCTTATTTCTATTTTAAAAAGTAAATAACATATATTTTTAAATAAAATGTATTTTTTAAAAAAGATAAACTCTCCATTTTAACCTTGTAAATTGTCTTCTATACCCATTTGTTATTGCTATAATAACTAAAATTTGCTGTTACTTTTCCTGATAGAAATTTGTAATTTTCCTAAACTTCTGCTCTGCGTAAAACTAAGTAAAGGTCATTAGGATACGATGTTTCAAAACTAAAACTTCTGAAAAATAAAACTTCTTCAGTTACTTGTAAAAGTTTCTTTCTGCGAACTTACTTTTTGGTATTGATAGTTTTGTAGAAATAAGTGATGGCTAAAACATATATTTAGTCAAATAAGTTAGGTATGAAGAAAAATGAGAATAGCCACAAACTAAACACTGGTTCATTTGAGTTGCATTGGCCAGGGAAGAGTGGGAGCTGCCACTAACTAGGTACATAAACTGTACACTTGTTATTTTAACCCTTTGGGGGGTCTCAGGTATGGCATCTGAAAGTAAGAGGATTGGATAAAGAAAGTCCCAGTATCATTTTATAATTCCAGATGACAAGCTACAAAATTGTAGAGAACTTCAAAATGTTTTTACTAACTAGATTGGGATGAGAATATATATTAAACATTGATTTTTCAAAAAATTTTAATTCCAGCATACTTAACATACAACGTTATATTTGTTTCTGGTGTACAATATAGTGATTCAACAATGCTATACATTACCTACTGCTCTTCACAATAAGTATACTCTTAAATCCCTTTACCTATTTTACCCATCCTATTTGACCACCTATTTTACATCCTATTTTACCACCTCCCTTCTGGTAACCACCTGTTTGTTCTGTTTTTTTTTTTTCTTTCCTCTTTTTGTCTTTGTTCATTTGTTTTGTTTCTTAAATTCCATATGTGAGTGAAATCATGTAGTATTTCTGTTTCTCTGACTCACTTCTTTCACTTAGCGTTGTACTCTTTAGATCGGTCCATGTTGCAAATGGCAAGATATCATCCTTCTTATGACTCAGTAATATTCCATTGTATATCTATACCACATCTTCTTTAACCATTCATCTATTGACGGACACTTGGGTTGCTACTGTAATTTGGCTATTGTAAATAATGGTTCAAGAAACATAGGGGTGCATATATCTTTTGAATTAGCGTTACTGCATTCTTTGGGTAAATACTCATAGTGGAATTACCAGATCATATGATAATTCTATTTTTAACTTTTTGAGGAACCTCCATACTGTTTTCCACAATGGCTGTGCTAGTTTGCATTCTTACCAGCAGTGCACAAGGGTTCTGTTTTCCCCATATCCTCACTAACACTTATTTCTTGTGCTTTTGATTTTATAAAATCCCAAGCCAGCTGTGAGGTGATTTCTCATTGTGGTTTGATTTGTATTTCCCTGATGATTAGTGATGTTGAGCATCTTCTCATGTATCTGTTGGCCATCTGTAGGTCTTCTTTGGAGAAATGTCTGTTCATGTCTTCTGCCAATTTTTAATTGGATTTTAATTTTTTAATTGTTGTATTGGATAAATTCTTTGTGTAATTTGGATACTAACCCTTTATTGGATGTGGCGTTTGTGAACATCTTCTCCTATTCATTAGGTTGCCTTTTAGCTTTGTTGATTGTGTCCTTCACTGTGTAGAAGCTTTTTATTTTGATGTAGTCCTAATAGTTTATTTTTGCTTTAGTTTCCCTTGCCTCAAGAGATATGTCTAGAGAAATGTTGTTATGGCAGATGTCAGAGAAATTACTGCCTGTGTTTTCTTATAGGATTTTTATGGTTTCAGGCCTCACATTTAGGTCTTTAATCCATTTTGAGTTTATTTTTGTGTATGGTGTAAGAAAGTGGTCCAGTTTCATTTTTTTGCATGTAGCTATCCGGCTTTCCCAACACCATTTGTTGATGAAACTGTCTTTTTTCCATTTCATATTCTTACCCCTTTTGTTGAAGATTAATTGACTATATATAAACATTGATTATTTTAATTTTTACTTTGAAAATAATTAAAAGTAAACCCTGAAGGGTAATTCATTGTTAATCTCACAATTTATAAAGCTTGGTATGTTGAGTTTTAAGTAAATGAAATGTGAAAATCCCCCATCTTATTAATTATGTCATGTTGGTGTAGCTTTAAATGCTATGACAGTCCATTCCAGATTGGGACAAAATTGTTTTTAACCATATTCTGATTGTTTCATAAAAATAATCACAACAAAATTCATCTTATTTCAATCTTAAACGGTTAAGCTTAGCTTTGTTGTTCTTTTCGAGGATAAAATAATCTCGCTATAACTTAGAAACAATTAGTGCTTTTACCTGGAAAGATGACTATTAATTTGAATTAATAATAAAGAAACATATTTTTGTTGTTTTTTCTATGAGGTCATTTCTTTCCATAAGATGTGCCAACTCTTAGAACAAGGATATGATTAACGGTATATGTAATGTATTAAGACACTGTTTCAGGGCTGGTTCAAGAACAATTGAACACACAGCAGGAAACTTCTTATATCTTATTGATGTGCAAGCTAGTTAGTAAGACTTGAGGTAAATCTATTAACACCATTAAGAATTCGGATATATTGTCAAACTTGTTTTGAGGCAATATAATGTATCTGATATCATATGATTTTCTGAAGGATTTGTCATAATACTGGACTGTATGGAAAGAGCTGAAGAAAATACTGCTTTTTACCACAAGATAAAATTTTACATCTGTATTATAGGGATGTGAAAGTGGGCCATAAATATATCACAAAGAAAATATTTGTGATGGGCAACTTCTAAAAAATGTTCTAATTGCCACCAGAAGTTCTATATCTAACATTATTATCTTTTGTCACTTGTAAATATCTTGAGCTGTTTTCTTATTGGTCCCTTTAAATATTATTCATCCTTAATTTTCTACAATAAAATCTAATGTGCTTAATCTACCCTTATAGTTCCATTCTGTGAGGTTTTCCAAGACAAACAGTCCTTCCAATCACATTTAGAGTTTGTCTCTCTTTCAATTTACTTTTATATTATCTTTTAGTATAAAAGTTTAGTATGAATATTAATGCTATCAAGTTAACACACAGCATATCTATTCATCTTTATTTTTTTATCACTTGCTCTATTTAGATGAAAATCATATAATCAAAAATATCAATATATTGTCTGTATAACAGTGTTCTACCGCTAAAACCTTAGTATAATGCCATGCTGTAAAAATCCTAAAGTAGAATAGATCTATATCTAATCTTAATGGTAATTCTCAATCAATAATGTAGGACTATTTCAACTGAAGTGTTGAATAGATTCAGAAAGATATTTCCTGAAGAGTTTAGCCAGTTGGTTGGGAATTAGTTTTAACTTCTTGATTTCTTGCTAAAAAAAAAAAAAAAACTGCTCTGGCAAGCTGATAATTTAAAAAAGTGTTACCATTTTTGATACAACTAAGATGAACCATTTTTAACATGATTTTTAAATGCCTTGCCATTTTTTTCATGTTTGCCAATATCTAATTTATATGCTTTATGCATAATTGTTAGAAACTTTGTTTTTTCTTTATCAGTCTTACAGTGTCTTTAATGTTTATGTCCACAATTTACAGCAACACATGGAATGAAACATCTTTGCTTTGTTCTTTCTATTTAAGATGATTTATCTCAAGCAAGCTTTACATTATTAGTGATATTAAGTTTCATTAAATGGAAATTTCTTTTTCATTTTCCAGTTATCTCATTTTACAATGTCACTATTGTTCTTGCCCTCATTTAAGCCAAATGAATTATACTGGATATAATTGTCTTAAAAAAACAACAACAAAAAAATAGCTATGGATTTAAAGAGCAATATCACAAAAGACCTTGTCTCATTATGCCACCAGTATATTATGGATGAAAATATCTCACATATGATAATGTAGTAGGCTCCTACTTCCTAGGGACATTAGCATTAAAATTAAATATGGAAGAAATTGATTTTGAGTGTTTGATGTGAATTCCAAGGTTTATACTGAGCATTTTAAGCTATTGCTAGAAGTCACCTCTAAATTGTAAATCAAGACATTGAGGTTTCTACTGTGTCCACTATGGTAGAGGTTCTTGAATAAAAGTGAGTACAAGAATCGCTAGAATAAATTATTTTAAATGAGAATCCTGAATCTGACTCTCAGAAATTGAGATTTCTAAATAAGTTATTTTTTGAAGATTTTATTATATATTTTAAGTAATCTCTACACTCAGCATGGGGCTCAAACTTACAACCCTGAGATCAAGGGTCACATGCTCTACTGACTGAACCAGCCAGATGCCCAGAGATTCTAAATAAGTTTTAAGTGTGTCTTTTGAATTTGATTTCTTAGGAACAATACCAAGTGATTCTGATATAGATAATCCATGGACCATATTATTTAAAATATTGTTTAAACCATACATTTTTATGCATATAACTTTTTTAAGTGTTTTTTTTTTTTTTTTTTTTTTTTTTTTTTTTTTTTTTTTTTTTGAGAGAGAGAGAGAGAGGGAGAGAGAGAAAGCAGGGGAGGGACAGAGAGAGCAGGGGACACAGAATCTGAAGCAGGCTCCAGGCTCGGAGCTTTCAGCATAGAGCCTGATGTGGGACTTGAACCCAGAAACCACATCATAACCTAATGCTTAACTGACTGAGCCACCCAAGTGCCCCGGCATGTAATTTTTTATTACCACAAATTTGCATCTTTTAATTAGAAAAACATCATATAAAGAAACTCTAAAGTCTCATCAAATCACATGCTATCTTTTAAGGAATGACATCTTCAAAAACAGATTTAATGACTGCTTATGTTCTTGAACTCGAGCACCTGTATTTCTGTCAGCAAATTTTGCCATTCTCTGTTACTGTTTTAGGACATATCACTGTAGATTTTCTGAGGTGATTTAGATTTTAATCATGCTTTCGTTTTGATACCATAAATAATAGAAGTATCACAGAAATTTTAGCTACTTTTAGAATCTAAACTAGATCTCCCAGACTTCCACTCATAAAAACATTTTTTCTTCAGGAAAATTGTCCCTCTTTCTAGTTCATAAATTATGGTTGCAATAGTTAGATGTAAGCCACTATAGCAGCATAATATTTGGAGCTTAAAGATCCTCAGTGGTAACCAGAACCTTATGACAAAGATTTAGGATCTAACAGCTGGGTAATAGCAACAAAAAACAATGACAGAAACTTCCATCCCTTGATAATAAAAGTTTTTCTGATAAGAAACTTGAAAAAAAAGCCTTATGTTTTAGATATGCATACTGAGATGCTTACGGTTAAGAACAATGGGATGTATGGAGCTGCTTCATAATGACCTGGGTGGGTCGGGGAATGGAAGTAGACTGGGTAGAAATGGAAACATAACTGATCATGAAATGATTATTGCTAAAAATGGGTGATGGATACATGGGAACTTATTTCATTATACTATTTATTTCTGTGTATGTTTGGAATCTTTCATAATAAAATATTTTTTTTTATTAAACACTACGCCTTAGAAAATGTTGGTCAACATGGCCTACGTTGTCTGAATATAGGATGCCCAGTGTTGTCAATCCTGGAAATAGTCTTTCTTTTTCTTTCTTTCTTTCTTTCTTTCTTTCTTTCTTTCTTTCTTTTGTTGCGGGGGGTAAGACATGTTAATGAAATATTGGTGTCTTCACCAAGAGGTAGGACCTAATGGTTCTCTGGAAATAAATATATAGACCCTTATTTACAGACATGTGTATAAATAACCTATGTGCATACTTACAAGATAGCCTTTTTGAACTTACAGCTGTGTATCAAAGTTAGCCATTCTTAGTAAAGCCTGTTTCAACAGTTTTGATTTTTTTCAAGTGTACATTTGGGTATTTGTCTTTTGATTCCTTAAAGAGGCATGTACTAAGCATGTGAATAAAAATATGAATATGTGAATTCCCTCTTTATTCAAGTGGGGCACATACAGTATTCTAAAATATCACAGAGTGACACTAAATCATGTTTAAAAACAGCATGTTTGTTTGGAATTTGTGTGCAAGTAAATGAAGATCCTGCTACAGTGGCTTGAACAGAAGCATATTTACTTGTCCGACATTACAGGAAGCCACGGGGCTAATATAGGGGCTCCAGGATGCCCTTTAGATTCCAGGCTCCTTCTTTTTTTCTGGATACATTGATGTCTCAAACTCATCAGGGCTCTGAAAGGAAAAAGTGGGAATTAGTGTTATGTAGATAACCAGAGCTATCTGCTACAGCTGGTGTATGTACAAAGGAAAAATGTATCCAAAAGTCCCAGAACAACTGATAAAGACATAAAGATAGCATTCATTAGATTTTGGTTGTGTGCAGCCATTTAACTGTTTGGTTTACTGTATTATTAGAATACAGTCATGAGTCTTCATGATGGCCCTCTTACCCATAGATCACAATAAAACGGGTGCTAGTAGCTGCTGTCGGATAAAACGGTCTAAACTAATGGGAAAAGTGAAAATCTTGAGTTAAATCATGAGAATATCATGGTGGGTGAAAGATGATGACAGACCCACACAAACTGCCAAAGTTTTCATTACAGTGATGAAAACTGCCCTTCAGGGTGGTAGCAGTTAGCAGGAAGATGATCACTGTGTAACTGACTTCTGTACCATTTTTTATCAATTTAAATATACAACTGACTTTGAGGAAGTCATGAAGTCACAAGTGCTCCACATCTCAGCGACTCCGATGTTTTATCCTGTCCAACGGCAGACAGGTATTAAAGTGCTGAATCATGGGAACCCTCAGCCGCCTTTTCTCCTCACAACCGTTGGTACCTCCAAAATTGAAGTGTTTCTATAGTGGTCTGGGGTGAGAGGTAAGGGAGGTAGCATGGAGAAGGGCTTCAGTGCTAACTCACAGAGCTTCCTCTGGCAACCCCAGAGGATTGGGCAGAGGTCGGGGTGAAACTGCTCCCGGGCAGCCTGTTGGAATTCCGATTAGTCTGAAATTAATTCAGGATGAATATTGGTTATTACTTTTATACCATAATGTAGTTATTTTATAGGTTGAAGTGTTTGTTCCTAATCTCAGAAAAATCCCCACCCTGTATTATAGTGAGAGCATATACTGATTCTTAGGAAAGTAATTAACAAATCTCTCAAGAGAGACTTTCACTATAAAATGTAAAAGTAATCTTGCAGGATGCATAAGTCAACATTACCTGATAAATATATTACACAACAGTCTTAAATATTTAAATAAGTGTTAGTAATACTTTAGCATATATAATATCTGTGTTTCTTATATTCTAACTTTATTCTATAGAAAAGATGAAGATTTAGAAAAGGAGCTCAAAGGAACATACAATTGGGATATATACACAGGGTTTTAATGGAAAATGAGCACAGTAAATGTGGAAAATACAACAGACCATTAGGAACATATAGAATCCATTTCCTAGTTACATATTTACATTACAAAATGGAACAAATGATAGTATTTTTCCATTGTTTGAGTGATTTCTTTTTATTTAATTGATTTTTCTTTTGTCTTTGCTATCAGTTTGTCTATAGTGTGTAGTTTATTACTTTTATGGAGCTCGGATTTTCCAACATAATAGTTGAACTTCTTTGCCACAATTTTATATTATCTTATTTCAGGCATATATATTTGGATAGATGATAGATAATTTTTATGTGTATTTACATCATTTTTCCCCTATGTAATGAAACAGTATTTTATATAACAGCTTTAGGTACTCTATAATTATTATTCTGACTAGAAATGTCAAGCATTTTAATTTGAACATATTTTTAAAATCATTTTTCAAATGCATATATTTGTGCTGATCCCAGAGTGTGCAGATTTTCTCCCATGTAGCTAATACAACCAGGCTAGACAAGAGCCATTTCATGGCACAACTGGGTAGCTTCTATTATGTATTTTGATCAAAGATTTGAAAAAAGGTTTCAGGGTTTAATTTTAAAACTCTCTTACTGGGGCGCCTGGGTGGCTCAGTCGGTTAAGCGTCCAACTTCAGCTCAGGTCACGATCTCACAGTCCGTGAGTTCGAGCCCCGCGTCGGGCTCTGGGCCGATGGCTCAGAGCCTGGAGCCTGCTTCCGATTCTGTGTCTCCCTCTCTCTCTGCCCCTCCCCCGTTCATGCTCTGTCTCTCTCTGTCTCAAAAATAAATAAACGTTAAAAAAAAAATTAAAAAAAACCTCTCTTACCATTGTGGTAGGACAGTTCTAGCTATTTTTCTTCACTTGATTGTTACTAACTAATGCCAAGCTATTCCCTAGACTAATAAGGCACTATTGGGAGTTACGTGAACTCTTGAGGCTCTAAGCAAAGTCAGGAAGAGCAGCCTGATGAATTAAGAACAACCACTAAGTTTACTGGGGACCAAGCGAGGAACAGCAGTTTTGTTGAACTGCTGTCATTTCTACCGTTCTTGAAGAGTACTAAAAATCTCTCTCTTTGTCATGGTGTGTGCTGTGTAAATGTAATATCTGTGGGTCTTTTCAGCAAGTATAGAAAACATTGGAATTTGTATTTCTCTCAGGAAGAATTGTACTGCTTTCTTAAAGAATGGGCTGTGGGGTGAGGTGAAGATACCCTCATTAACTCTCTCATGCACAATGGCGGTTCTAATATTAAAGTGATCGTACATGCACAAGCTTATGAAAGTCTGGAAAACTCACACATATTCAGGGATGTTAGAATAGTTTCAAGCAAATGTGACTTATTTATCTAATTCCTTGTGTACCATAAAAAGAAAAATGAACCAAGTCTTTACCCTGAAGAGTTTTTCAATTCAAAATATATAGTATTAAAAGCTATGAACTAGATACAGTTATCACCACTGTTGTTTTGATGTTTCTTTCCATTTTTTCCTATGTCCTGATTTTATAGTTGGAATCAGAGTGCACAAATAATTTTATACATTTTTCCTATAAGAGGGACATTAGTCTTTAAAAATTTCACTCCATTTGGTCACTGGCTTCCATCTTTTTACTGCTATGTAGAGCATTTGCATGACTCTGATAAATACTTATGTACAGGATGAAAGAAAGGAATGTGCATTTCTATAAACTGTGTCAATGATTAAGCCTAAAATAAAATCTTCACTTCAAAACTTTTAACCCTTAGATTTTTTTTTATTTTTATAAAAATAATTATTAGAAAGATCCAGAATATTCCGCTTGGTCCAGCATACCTCATTGTAAGTTTAATGTATTTTAAATATGGTGAAAGTTTTTGTATGACAAATGCTATAACATATGACATTCAATAACACGTTTTGGTATTTTTATCATATATATTATATATACATATATACATATAGGATACATATCTTCATATATGTTACACATACAGATACCACACCAGTGGTGTGGTGTGGGAGGGTATGTATGTATGTATATAAAGACAGAGAAAAATTGTTCATAATGAATATTGAAGTCCACTAAGTAAAATAATACAGTACCATGATGTAATGATATAAAAGTAACAGGGAAAAGAAATTTTAAATTTTTTTTTAACGTTTATTTATTTTTGAGACAGAGACACAGCATGAACGGGGGAGGGGCAGAGAGAGAGGGAGACACAGAATCGGAAGCAGGCTGCAGGCTCTGAGCCATCGGCCCGGAGCCCGGCACGGGGCTCGAACTCGCAGACCGCGAGATGGTGACCTGAGCTGAAGTCGGACGCTTAACCGACTGAGCCACCCAGGTGCCCCCAAGGAAAAGAAATTTTAAAAAAAAAAACAAAGTTAAAAATAAATAAAACCCATTACATACATCTGCATATTTGTGAATAACAAATGCTCTCATTATATGCCAATTAAAAGTAGTAAGATACTTTATAAACATCATACATATTATATTTAACTCTTTTAGAATACAGGTTTCAACAGATAATAGATCTTATAAATGACCTTTTATGGAAGTTCAGTTATTACTGGTCATTTTTAGAGTACGATCCAGAGAGATTCAACACTTTGCCATAGTTGATTTAAATTATGGTCAAAATTATAAAATATTATCTCTGTGAACTCTGAAAAACTTGTATATACTAGATTTGTCACTGAAATCTATTAGAAGCCCTGGAGTATTTGTAGGTCTAATGTGAATTGATATACTGGTTCAATTAAACAACATGTTAATTTAGTTGCTGTTCCAAGCCACTGGGATTCATATTATTATGTCATAATATTTACAATTAAATTATAGTATATCCTTTGTGATAAAAATTAACTAAAGTGCATTAGACTATTTCTTTGTTTTATGTTTATTTATTTTTGAGAGACAGAACACACAGGGGAGGGGTAGACAGAGAGAGAGAGGGAGACAGAGGATCCCAAAGGAGGCTCTGTGCTGACAGCAGAGAGCCTGATATAGGGCTTGAACTCACGAACTGTAAGATCATAACCAGAGCTGAAGTCAGATGCTTAACTGACTGAGCCATCCAGAAGCCCCAAACCTTTTTTGAGATTCCGAAAAGACTATACATTTCTTTGTTTTACATAATTTAAAATAATATTAGTGATATTAATATTTGGAGCTAAATTCAAATCATTCAAATTGTATCTAAAACATAGAACTGCTACATTATTTCTTAGTTTAAACATACTTTTTAAATGTGACAGTATTAAAAAGTAACCTAGACAATGCTTTGGAAGATCTGTTGCTTCTGAGTTTATTTCCATTTTAATAGATCATTTGAAATTGTTAATTATCAGCTTCCTTGAGACAGGAGATACAGTCAAAAACATCACAGATGATTTCCAAGTGTAAAGTAATATAAATAATTTGAATTACACCACTCCTTGAGAAGCACAGTATATATCATGTAACTTTGCAGTATAACTTTCTTTTGAATAGTATTTTATTATTGCGTTTGTAAAACATTTTAACCATGTGAGCTAAAAATAAGATGTTAGGTACCAATTTTTAAATCATTGGGGAATATGTATTTTCAGAGGTCAATAAATCAAAATAATTTTCCTTTCCAATTTTCTTAAACCTAAGTAGAGAGGAATAGACAGACTCCCTGGCAATCACTCCTTAGCTCTTCTCTCTGTTTTCTTGGAAGCACAGTCGCCCAGACTATAGCAGCTGTAGCTGTAGGCTCTGTAGGACAGCTTTCCGTAAGGATTCCACTGATATCCTGATTCACTGTCAGGTTGAGAGACCTGATGGAGATACTTGACATCTTTGCAAAATTTCAGTACTTATCAAAGGCTTTCTTACTGTCACTAGAACACCTAAGTGTATTTCAGTTTACATCTATCTAGGATGATCTGAATGGCAATTAATGGCTTCAAAATGGAAAGTTTTGTGATTCAGACTTAGATTTTCACAGACATGGGTTGTTGCATCAACATGGCTATTCACACAGTAGATACCTTATTGTACATTATTGCCATGAAGATGTTAGATCCGTTAATTTCATTGAAAAAAATTTCAGAAATAGTTTCAAAAAACTGCAAATGCAAGTTTTTATCCATAGAATAAATAGAATTTATTTCACTCTTTTTGAAGATTTTGTAGGGCATGGAATTCATTCATTATGTCCTATCCTGGTCTTGGACTCCTTTCAATTTCCTTAAAGGCAGAAGGTTTTTAGAAAGAACTCACTTGAACATTTGATGTTTTGATTCCTTAAAAATGGTTCCATATGAATGATTATGTGATCCTATCCTCTTATATATTGGAATTCTCCTAAAATATAGTTTTCAAAAGACATGAAACTCTTCAATTAAATCTTCTAGTTAGAATTTTAAAAATGTTGATCTAAGGAGCAAATATTTATTAAAAATATTCTGCCATTTTCTGTGTGTTGTGTGTGTGTGTGTGTGTGTGTGTGTGTGTGTGTGTGAAGTGAATAAACATCAAAAAATAAAAAAGGGGGGGCACCTGGGTGGCTCAGTTGGTTAAGTGTTCGACTTTGGCTCAGAGCCTGAAGCCTGCTTCAGATTCTGTGTGTCCCTCTCTCTCTATCCCTCCCCCGCTCATCCTCTCTCTCTCTCTCTCTCTCTTTCTCTCTCTCAAAAGTGAATAAACATCAAAAAAAATTTTCGAAAATATTCTTCCACTTTATTCTTCCATAATTAACTTTAAGAATTACCAAATATAACTTAGGGAAAATTGTCAGGAAAGATATTAAATTTTCCAGTTATTATTTGTTATGATGATTATATGGAAATTGTATAGGCTAACCCATGGGACAGTTCATCTTTGTTGCTGGATGTTGCTAAGGAGTTTCTACTTCATTAAAATGTCTTTGAGTTTCCCCTAAGTCTCCTACAGAAGTATGCTGGTAGATGATTTTTATTATGCTATCGTATAGAAATTGTAGAATACTAAACAGATATTGTTAAAAATAAATAAAATAAAATAAAATATAATAAAATAGGGTGGGGGGGGGCGCCTGGGTGGTTCAGTCAATTGAATGTCCAACTCTTGATTTTGGCTGAAGACATGATCTCAAGGTCGTGAGATTGAGCCGTGTATTGGGCTACATGCTGAGCTTGGAGCCTGCTTAAGATTCTTTCTCTTTCCCTCTGCCCCTCTTCTCCACTCTTGCTCTTTATCTCTAAAATTAAAAACAAACAAACAGATATTGTCTCCCTTTTTTTTTGTGGAGAGAATAGAAAAATAGATATGTATATAGAAATAAAATATTAAATAATTCAGAATTAAATGGAAAATAAGTCTAGTTCAATCAATACACCTGTATTGTTCACTGATAATGCCCATGCATTGAACCATCTCTCTCCATCTCACCTGTCTTAGGCTGCACAGGAGCCTGTTCTCAGCTAGGTTCCTTATTGGAAAGGAACCTCATCCATTGATTTAAATTAAGCCAGTGATCCTCATCTGGAGAGTGTGTTGTATGACTTATAGCAGTCACGATATAGAGAATTTCTGCTATAGATAACCATTAATGATGGAATTACATCATGTCCCTTGGGATTGTAGGATGGAAAGAGATTAGCATTAGTCACTTGTAGTAGCATCAAACGTTGTCCTCTAGGATTTTTATTTTTATTTTTATTTTATTTTATTTTATTTTTTAATGTTTATTTATTTTTGAGACAGAGAGAGACAGAGCATGAACGGGGGAGGGGCAGAGAGAGAGGGAGACACAGAATCGGAAGCAGGCTCCAGGCTCTGAGCCATCAGCCCAGAGCCCGACGCGGGGCTTGAACTCACGGACTGTGAGATCGTGACCTGAGCTGAAGTCGGACGCTTAACCAACTGAGCCACCCAGGCGCCCCTCTAGGATTTTTATTTTGATAGAGAGTTACTGAATAAAAATACAGATCTCTAATTCTAACCCAGTGGGCTAAATTTAGAATAGAATTGCAAGGCCGTATGGCTGCTTGAAGAAGGTTGGCATTTGGGAGCTGACATTGCATCTTGGTGTTTGTCCCAGAGATCATGGCAGGTACATGCTAACTTGATTACGTCATGAGACTTCTGGGCCAACCACTACTCCAACTTGGGTACAGAGACAAGACATGCATATAGTAGGATTAAGTGCAACTCTTACCTTCATCTCCGTATATTTTCAATTCAAATGTTAGTCCTAGGTAAGCAGAGGTTTTGATCATCTATGTTTTATGATTAAATACCAAAATTCTTTCTTTCTGTCTGAAAGATTCATGACCTGCCAATAAACATAGGTTATGATGCATGGCCTACCAATAAACATGGACAATCTAGTGGTGGTAATTTTGATCTAATATTCTACCTTATTCCTCAGTTGTTTAACTCTGCGTGTGTGTGTGTGTGTGTGTGTGTGTGTGTGTGTCTGTGTGTGTGTGTGTGTGTGTGAGATAATTCTACCATAATGTTTGCTATTTCTATTTCATTTCCCAACATATTTATGTTTGTCTCTAGTTATACATATTTACAACATTCTTTTTAATACCTCCAGTAAAGACATAAATACATCAGTTCCAAGAGCCTTGCTTATATAGAATTTGTAATAGCATTTTATGTCAGTTGATACTAATTTTTTAAAACCACTTTTGCCTCAAAAACATTCCTTTTAGATAATTTGGCATTTGTTTTTAACATTGAAAGCTGAAGAAATTTGAAATCATTAGCAAAATCACTTTCCTTTATCTGGGTCTTCTTCAAGCTGCATTCATGTTGCCTAAAACACATTAATAGTTAACCAAATATTTTAACATTTCTAGTTTATGCAATGGGTGAATTTTATAAAAAAGGGAAAGCCAAAACTTATTCTCTCTATGATTTGGCTTCATTTATTATAAAAGATTGCAAAGTAATTGAAGGAAAATGAAAACTAAATGAAATAATTAAATAAGCAATCTAATTTCTAGGTGTTAATTCAATTCTATGTCTAATCAATTTTCTGTATTTTAAACTTCATTTGGTTTCTATCTACTTCTTGCCTGCAGGCTTAGATGTCTCAAATTATGGGATGGATATATCCCTGAGTACTTAGCATGATGACACAAGGGAAAATGCCACTCAGAGAGCTACACTAATACATTTAACAGTTATTCTGTTATTTGGTTGTTTCAAACTCCAGATGGCCATGCCTAGTTGATTTGATTGTCTTTGTCTGTAAGTTAGAAATCAGTACTGTGAAATAGCATGACCAGAAAAGGATACATCTTGATTTACTAAGATGACCTTATTGCTTCTGAGGTATTTCTCAGGGAAAGAGAAGGGTGGTGTACCAACATGGACACATTGAGCAAGGTAAGTGAAAAATGTTTTTAATGTATCTTAGGCAGTAAATTAACCCAAATGGACAGATACAGAACATATTGACATTTATATTGATGCAGTTACCAAGTTTCCATATCTTCTACCAGCACATTTACAAATCGAAAAAAAAAAAAATACTGAACTTGAACTGAAGAATGAATACATTGAATTGACATGTAAAAGCCTTTTCTATAACCAAGGAGTCAACTGTCAGTTCCTTCTTGAGTGATTACTTATCTCTAAAGCTAACAGAGCAGCTCTTGAAGCTGAATACACTTTTTTAAGGCAGAAAATTTAGTAAAAGTACATGGGAGGTTAACTGCTACCATTATAACCAGTATCCTTCTGCATAAATGATCAAGATATGAAATTTACAGGAATTATTTTTAACAGTTACTGTCAGAAAGGTAGGTTCAAATATGAATAAGCAACTTATTAATCAGCTATTCATCTCTGGCAAGTACTTATACTTGAATAAAAATTAAAAGTTTTCTTTTTAATTTGCTTTTAGGATGCCACTTAAAAAATGGACAAACCTCACAAGTCCTAATGGATTTCTTGCTAGGAGATAAACTCTCCATAAAATTCCACTGTAGCTTTTTGCATCCTTAAGTTCACATGAAGCTAATATTTAAATTAATCTTGACAATCTTATATTGTTCCTTTTTTAAAAAAATTAGATATTTAGAAGTAATTTTGGAAAATTTCAACTGCTAAATTCCAAATATTTCTGCTGACCAAGTCTATACAGACTAGAGGACAATTTCAAAAGATAATCACTAACAGATTTCTTAAATATTTCCTTACCACAGATTGTCCTATGATAAAGCTAATGTTTACAGTTGAGTAATGTTAATGTGTTCACCTTTTTTCTCTTAATCCAACTGTAGAAAACATATATGGAATTGTGGCTCCACCTGTCATTTGCAATATATCTAGTATATTGACCCATATTTAAGTAGTGGTCTGATTAGCTGTACTAAAGGTGTGTGTGTGTGTGTGTGTGTGTGTGTGTGTGTGTGAATAATCACTGCATCAAGCTCTTTATAACACCAGCCAATGACTTAGTTCTTTATACCTCTCTTACCATTAGAGACTGTTCTCATACCTTTACTTTTCTGTGCCTATGTACCACCTCTAAATTAGGTTATTGAACCTGGTAGCATCTCCTTTATCGATACCTTGAAGATGGATTAAGTGAGGCTGGATCTGTATCTGTGGGTTTTGCCTTTAGTTTTGTCAAAGACCGCTGCCCTCTTTCCTTTGGGAACCTGTGCCATTCAACGAAGAGAAGCCATGAATAGTTGTGCTACCCCACCCCCATATGCTGTTCCTGAGTGATGTGGGGTTTCAGTTACTTATTGTCTTATCATTCCAGGGATAGGTAAAATTTGTTTCCCAATTATCTTGAAAACTTACCAAAACCCTTACTTCCATGTGATATTTACACATTTATTTACTTTGAAAGGGCGTTATAATACTTCCATATCTGATACTAAGCTTTTGCTTTTAATTGTGACAGTCTGAAAGCTTATTCTGAAAGCTGCTTCCAGAGAAATCTAATTATTCTTGGTTGGGAATGTTCTTCTGGTGATACTGCTGGCCTCTTGGGTACTAAGCATGTCTGATGGTAGGTTGATTCATAAGCACAATGAGCTGTTTTGTCACAGGTTATCCATTTTGTCAGACGTGTTATTTCATCCTGAGCTTTAATGTGACTGTCATGTGCCTGGGCAAGTAGCTGAGAGTGTCATATAGCTTGTCAAAACCATAACACCCTTTGAATCAGAATACATCATTTTCAAATCAGTGCATGTAAAATTTAAATGGGGATCCCAACAAATCACAGATGATTCTTCTGTCTTATTTAATAACCTGGGGTCCAACATATGAGCATTAGACTGCCATAATCAGCCCTTGCAAATCAGTTAAATCAACTGCGGGCCATGGGTTCTCACCGGGGCAGACTCTGCGACCTGTTCTTGTATTGGGTTACTGTGGAATGAGTTTGAAGAAAGCAGTTTGTTCAGATGACAAACTGCTGAATTGTGACAAAGGCAGGAGATTCTTCCTTTTTCTTCCCTTTTCATCATATCTCCAGTTTTGCCTTTCTTACTCTCCTGCCTTGTGTGTTAGTACGTCTGTTAGAAAGGTGAACCTGTAATTTCAGTATAATTCATCTTGATATGCTAACATAATTGCGTGTGTTCTACAAATTCAGAAGGGTTGAAGATTAGAATCAAAGTTTCAGCATCAGTACAGCATCAAGACCAGTCTTAAAAATAGCTCACTTCCTTAACTAATTTTTAAGTAAACGTTGGAAATTAAAATTAGAAATATCATGCCAACATGGTATACCTTTTAATTAATTTTTTTGATATTAGCTAATTAAAGGCCAATTACAGAATTTGAATTAGTTGAGAGCACAATTTTAATATTTGGAGTTTTCTTTTAAATTTGTTTTCTTTTTATTTGTCTTGTTTGTTTTCTTTCAAAGTGATTATATATATTTATAGATGTGTTATGTGTATGTGTGTGTGTGTGTGTGTGTGTGTGTGTGTGTTTATCCAAAATCATCATGGCAATAAAATCAAGCCAAGTGATGTTCGAATCAAAATAAAGAATGCAGAAAAAGAAAGACCACAAAGGGGAAAATAATGGCAAGCTTGTATCTATTTAAATATAAAACTAAAACTTAGCAACACACAGTAATATTTTTAACAGAAACAACTAAATGTTAAAACCAAGAGAAGGTAAGTTTAAGCATATTCACATTAAAAGGAAGTAAGGAGAGACAAGATTGGCACATTGAAACTGCTAGTATCTTCATATTTCACAGTGAAGAATCAATCATACTGGATCACACCCTTTCATGTAGTTTTTCTAAGAAATAGTGACTTAACATATTTGACCATTTTATTTCTTTTATTTGCTTTTTTCATAATTTTATTTCTTAAACAGAAAGGATAAAATGATTTTCGTTAAGAAAATACTAACAACAGATATGCTAAGATATTATTGGTGGTTGATTCTGGGTAGTAGGGATATGTAAGATATGGATGGTTTCTTCACTACTTTGTACATTTCAGTATCTTTCTAATCTTAGAACATAAAAACTTCTAAAAAATTAAGAAACACAAGATATTGTAAAACCTGCTATTGACAAGGAACGGTACTTCCTAAGAAAAAAATATTTGAACAAATTGTTTCCTAAAGTAAGGTTACGTTCTGCCTGTTAGCCAGCAACTCCAATGTTTCCAATCCATTAGAGAACCAATTTTGAATCTTATAAAATGAGGTGGAATTTTCCATGAGAACAGAATTCATTAGAGCAGTATCTGCATTCTATGAAAGCATCTGGTAATTTTGGTCATACTGTCCTGTGTTCAGGCTTAATTTCCTGCTGAATAATGAGGCGGAGTTTTAAGAATAATTGATATATTCTTTATTGTCCATAGATTTTTGACCAGTAAAAGTATATTTTCATTAAAGGACTAAATAAATTGTCTTGCTATTGTGTCAGTTTTCAAACTTTTCTGAGATGTTTAATTTTTTTTTTCATTTTGAAAAATAAATATCACATATCTTAGAATAAGTAAGTCCATTTAACTTTATAAGCAAAGCCTCCAAAAGGTCCCATATATATTGATGCCTGAGATGGAAAGTAATTGTAGGTGTCATTTCCACCCCATTTTCTACATAATATACTATCTGATCAACATGGTCTAATGTCAAAGAGGAAGAGTAGAGTTAGCACTCACAAATGAAAAATTAATCAACCTTATTGACTTTGAGGTAAAATCTGGGAAGAAAGAGAATAGAATGAAGTACATTTTAGAAATAGAAGTGCTGTAGTAATTGAAACATATTTTTAGAAATAACCATCTTCAGAGTTTGCATAGAATGGTCCTTTTTGTGGTTTGTTGACTTGTCATAAATATATTAATGAACTGGTATATAGCTAGCTAATTTAGAATCAATAGACTGTTACTTAGTGAGAGTAGTAATTGTATTATCTTTTGTCCCAGTTCTTTGTATAGTTCCTTCGTGTGGTGGGGCATCACCACATGTGAAATCATGGTTTGTGGAAGTTGGAATTGACTTCAGTGAAAGAAAATGATCAATTCTAGTGCGAGATTGCTTATTATCTTCAAATTGTAAGCAAGTCAGGAAACTAGCCTGATCCTAATCCACTGTAGTTTAAATGGGTAACTGAAAGATTGTTATCATAGTCTATTAAAACGTAACACATCATCATGCCCAATATTAAACATTTTCTTTATTCCACTTGTAATAATAACAGAGATGAGGGACATTTCTTGTTAGTCTCTTGGACCCTCCATAGGTTACTTGAAACTAAGTCTTAATTATTTCAGGTCATAAAGTGAAGAAGGTTGATTAATTTTTTTTCATTTTTGAATACCCATTCTCCTCCTTTTCAACATTAGACTATGTTGATGAGATAGTTTATTATTTTAGAAAGGGTCCTTGATCTGAAGTAGGGACTGTGGGTTTGAAGGTTTCCTCTGTCCATTTGTAACTTTGGAGAAAGGTTAAGTGGGCCATCTGAGCTCTTGGGATTTGTTTCCATTTTGTAAAATGAGGATGATATTATCTGCCTTTTGCAACTCTTAGGGTTGTTACGATAATTAGAAGAATTAACATATGGATTGTGAAAAATTACACCCCAGTGTAAGGTGTTCTACTAATCAGTGGATCTGTGTAAAAACTAATTTTTCTAATTTCCAGGATTCTGTTTCACTAGTCAAATCTGTTTCCACTTTCCTTTCCCCCTCCATTTGGTCACGTTCTCACTTCGAGACTCACATTCTGTTTATTTGCAGAGGTGCTCCCAATTTAACTCTCTTTGTTAACAACCCCCTCACCCCACCCCCTGGAATATGCCTATGGTATTTTCTCTAATCATTTTTTAAATATAGTTTTCATTGGGGTACTCCTCCCATGTATTTTTAGGTGAAGTATTTTTTGTTGGGGGAGTCATTGATTACTTTTAGGTAAAATTTTATAAGTTTGTGGAAGTGATTGGATAGGAACCAGTCAGTCAGCCCTGAAAGGAACTTTATGAATGGATAATGCAGTATTCCCTCCCTCAAATACAAGCATTGTGCATCTCACATTTAGTTTATATTGATTGCTCTCTGACATGGAAATAAGCCAATCTTCATATTATGCAGGATTCCTGTTAGGGGAAATATCAAGAATATAAATCTTGTGACTTCTATTTCTGTGCTTCTGTCCAACCTGAAGTAACCCTAAGCAGGTTTTTAATTAAAGTAATGTGAGCCATTGAGTGTATCACCCCTTTTATGCACGATCAGGTTACCATAGCATATATTCTAGCTCTTTGTAAACTGGAATTTTATGGATGGGTAATAAAACCCTTCTTTCCAAGGTTTGCAATTTTATTTCCAGCTTCAAAAAAGCAGTGCAGTTTTTGACAGCGCTTATATAAAAATGTGTAAAGTGTGAGTTGTTCACATAAAGATATTTCAGATTGGGTTTGCAAATGTGGGCTTTTCAGCTCTTTTTAATTTTTTAGCTTGTTTAGAAAATAAAGTGATACTATCTTTTTTCTACACAATTTATGTTTAATATAATTTTAATTTCCCTATTTTGAAACTTAAGACTAAATTTTGGGTTCCAGCAGAAAGATTTGAGATTTTAACCAATATTTCATTGTACATAGTTTTAAAACTCTCAGTCTTTGGAAGGAAGCTTTGAGACTATCACTATATGTTCATATTATCAAATGTCAGCCCCACATTATGCATGTTACTGTATGTAAGCACCCGTGGTAATATATGGTAGGACTTCTGAGAGTGGTATTTGGAGATAGACCAACCTCCAACACTTACTGGCATTATGACCTTGAACAAGATAATTCTTCTTTTTTAAGACCCAGTTTATTCATCTGTAAAAGTGAGAATACTTATATTACTACTTTCCAGTTCTTAAAAAATTAGAGATAATGCAGTTGATGTGAATCCTGACACAAAGGAAGCACTCTAAAATGTTAACTGTTATTATTTTTCATTCAAATGACTAAAAACCTTCCCTTTTGCTCAGCTCTAAATAGGAGACCTGAAAAATATGAGAAGATGATTTATGAACTTGAGAACTACAAGATGGTCTGTGAATGGACCAAAGTTTTGTCTATGGTCTTACACCAATTAAGGAATTTTTAATAGTGCTTTGAGCTAAGTAAGATTCTTATGCCAGGTCTGCCCATATCCCAGATTGGTTCAAGAAATTTCTTGCGTATTCTTTTTGTTCTGCTATAGGACCTTGTTGTTTTTTCTCTATAATGTTCTCTTTCCTGGTTGACAGCTGGTATCTGGTCTGGTAGGCTTTTGAATGACCGAAGGCTTACCTTCGTTCAGAATTAATTGGCTGGAATTGTTATTTGTCTTTTTTTTAAAAATATTACTATTATTTTTTTTTGAGAGAGAGGGAGAGACAGAGTGTGAGTGGGGGATGGGCAGAGAGAGAGGGAGACACAGAATCTGAAGGAGGCTCCAGGCTCTGAGCTGTCAGCACAGAACCCGACGCGGGGCTCCAACCCACAAACTGTGAGGTCATGACCTGAGCCCAAGTTGGTTGCTTAACCAACTGAGCCACCCAAGCACCCCTTCTTCTTTTGTTTTTAAGTTTATTTATTTACTTTGAGAGAGAGAGAGAGAAGGAGTGAGAGAATACCAAGCAGGCTCCGTGCTGTCAGTGCAGAGCCCAATGCCAGGCTCGTTGATCTCACTAACAGTGAGAGTCAAAATCAAGAGTTGGATGTTTAACCGACTGAGCCACCCAGGTGCCCCTTCTTTCTTCTTCTTTTTTTTTTATTTAAAAAATTTTTATTTATTTTTGAGAGAGAGACATACCATGAGTGGGGGAAGGGCAGAGAAGGGGGGGAGGGACACAGAATTCAAAGCAGGCTCCAGGCTCTGAGCTGTCAACACAGAGCCCGGAGTGGGGCTCAAACCCATGAACTGTGAGATCAGGACCTGAGCCGAAGCTGGACAACACCCAGGCACCCCTTCATCTTTTTATACGATGTATCCTTAGAAAGCTTTGTTGAGTTAGAATGACCAAATACAGTTCAAAATAGCATTGGTACCTTCAAATATTCAAATATTTTCTTCATGCTACTTTATATTTAAATATATATATATCATAATATAAGTATATATATATTTAAAATAAATAGGAGTCTACTCCTTTTTATATATGAAACATGCCATATATACATATATACATATATGTGTGTATGTAGTAGATACCTGCTGATTTTAAACAAAGATTTGTATTTTAAGAAGGAATTTTCTTAAAAACTGATTTTTTTGACAAAGTGTAAATCATTCTTACAGTTTTCCGTGATGCAGAGCTAAATGCACTTGTGTTCAAGTAGAGATGGTGAGTGACGTAGAGGAATAATGAACTCTTGGCTTGAAGGCGGAGTATTTGCTCTGTAGGCACAGATGGCATTCCTTCTCAACTTTGAACTATGATTCAAATCTTTTCATTTTATTTTTTTCTTTCTGAGATAGCCTTATCAGCCTTGACACCCAAACACTGAGAGATCGGACACAATGTGTGTTGGATTTTTCTTCAAGTAAGTTGGGTTGTTTTTAATTTACACGGAATACTGCAGTCTATATTACATAAGTCATAATAACAAAGTTAAAGAGTTAAACAAAAGTCACTCGCCTCAAACTTTCTTAGACTATGTCTCAAAATTGTATTTTATCGTAGGATTCTTCATCAGGTAGCTAATTCTTGGGGAACTGAATGGTTTGAATGAAAAGCTGTCTGAATGAATTAGGGACAAGCTGTCTATAATATTTGAGCTTGGAGAAGAATTTTTCCCAGTGAAGAAAGGGGAAATGACATTAGAGTGACAAAGACCAGAATGCAGTAGTTGGGAGATGGAACTAGAGAGGAAAGTTCTATCAGCTAGAAAGTTTCCAGGTTTTGATATTAGAAAGCACACACTTCATGCTGCCTGAAGCAGCAGTTATAAAGACACCCACATACAGTGGATCAAACAAGGTAGAAATTTACTTCTGTTTCACTTAAATGTCTCGAGGCAGGTAGGTTGTCCAGAGAAGGTAGTTGTCTCTGCTCGATGAAGACATTTAAGGTCCCAGATTCCATCTGTCTTATTATCCACCATTTTCCAGACTGTATATAGCTTCCTGAATTGTCTGTATGTAACAGAGGTAGTAGAATATAAACAAGAAATAACCACTATTTTGTTTGTTTGTTTTCTTTTATTTTGGCCTCAATTCAATTTTTTTTTCTCAAATGTTTCCTAGGGAATATGTGGTTCTACCAAACACTGAGAAATGCTTGTGATTTATTCATTAGTTTCTGATCCTTTGGTGTCAGGAAAATGCCTTAAGTTTATTCTAGCACTTCTCTCATATAGCAGATCCTCAAAAAAAGGTGTACTTAGTAAGGAAGATAAAAGAAATGGTAAACAAGACATTAAAGACTTTTATGCAGGTTTGGAGTTATAATTTCATTGACCTACAAGGATTTAGCTAATATTATGGGAACAATTGTAATTCAAAAAGGAGAGTCCCAAGAACGCAGCTTTCAGGGAACAGTCACTATCTGGGCTAAAATAAAAGGAAGTAAGTGGAAGGATTGTGTTACAGTTACTGTCCTAAAACATCCAAACTAGGAAAGTAATTTCTTCATTTTGATAGCAGATATGAAGTACTGTTGGGTGGACTTGGGCATTCCGCACTAGGTATTTGGAAAAGCAATTCGTAGGACCCTAACTGGATTTGGGGGGGGGGGCCTGGAACAGAGGTAATGTCAAAAGAAACAAAATTAGAAAATCTTATTAATTTGATTTTTATTCAAGGAAACCAAGTGTTTATAAAATAAGTAAAAGTTGAATTATGTCAGTCATCAAATTTACAATATGAAAGGAAAGCATAAACATTTCCATTGAGGAGAAGGCAAATTAATTTGGACTTTTCCAATATTAGAGGGAAAAGAATAATAAACAGATCATTGTCTTAAAATTATTGCTAGTATTGTTATTGTTCTGAGTAGAATGACTGCTTATTCTCTATGTAAATAACCAATGAGGGCACTTAAAAGCAGGAAGTCATGGGGCACCCGGGTGGTTCAGTCAGTTAAGCTTCCGACTTCGGCTCAGGTCATGATCTCACGGTTCATGGGTTCCAGCCCCACATTGGGCTCTGTGCTGACAGCCTAGAGCCTGGAGCCTGCTTCGGATTCTGTGTCTCCCTCTCTCTGCCCCTCCCCTGCTCAGACTCTGTCTCTCTCTGTCTCAAAAATGAAGAAAACATTTAAAAAAAGAGAGGAAGTCATTGTTGAACAAGAAAAGGCAAAGTATGTCTATGTGTATATCTTCAAGCTTAAAAGGATGTATTTTTATAGTTAGGAACATTGCCTCTTACCATGTATGGAATGGATCAAATAATATTCTAAAATCTATCCCAGTTTTTTAATTCTATTTGAAAATAAATTTTGCACCATATTTGTCAGTTATTTTTGTTGAATATCTTCAATTCTAGGCATTTCTTTAAAATGTTAATATAGATATGTAAACTTTGATGTGGGGAAAAAGTGTCCACTATTTGGATGGCTTTCATAAACTCGGTATTATATAGGTTAATCCTGTCAGCAGCAAGCTAAGGGGGGATATTGAGTCTCCTTTTCTCATATGAGGATTTTTTGCTTTTTTAAATCCAGTGAAGGAATTTGAATGAAAATCTATGCAGCACCTAAGTCCCCAAACTTCTGTTCTCTACTGTGTTACAGAGTTCCAGAAATCTGAGTGATGCTTGTGCACATACTTATATTGTTATTTTATCATATAAGAGAGTTGGTATAAAATTATTGACTATAAGTCCTTCCATTCATTCAGTGATGTGTTTTTGACTATATTAATAAAATATTTGTTAAATGACATTTGAGAGCCTTGCTACACACTGAGGATACAGTTGTGAGCAAAACACCTGTGATTCTTACCTGCGTTTACTGAATGGCTCTTTGGGGGTCACTTGGGTTATGCACTAGAGGTGAGTAGAACACCTAAAGCAACAAGTCAAAGTGGATGATGTCGTTTTTTTCATATTATTTCTCAAACGAAAATTAAATGTATCTTCAAATAAGTAGATCTGTAATGGTGGCAAGGAATATGTTCTCATGAAAAAACACATAGCATATTTGCTTTAGGTCCCAAAACATCAATCTTCTGGGGGAAAAGAAAGGTTTTACTTCACCTCCTTCCACCTGCCTCCCACTGAGCATGTACGAGGGGGTGCATGAACCCCATCAGAACACAAACATACCCAGATGGACAATGTTTCTCAACTGAAACATGAAAGGACAAAATTATGCCTGAGGATCAGTCTTTTTGAAAGTTCAGTGCGATTTTTCAATTGGTTAACATGCTTATATTTTGTTTTGTTTTCTTACACTTGGGGATTTTCAAATGTAAAGTCCCTCTTATAGTATGTCATTATAATATTACTTATCACATGTCTCATTACAGTTATCACTAGAGATTTTTATGACATTCCAAAGCTTTGGTCCTTTCATAAGATTTATTGGTTAGTTTTTCTTTCCATTTCTTAAAAATTTGTATTTTCACTGCAAAATACCAACCTCTTAAATAAACGTGACTCATCATATGATAAAGGAAATATATATCCTAACAGTAATGGAGGGCTAATATAAAATGTTTTAGTGTTTAGTGTTAATTTTATTACAAGAAAATGAAAGCATTTCATATATTTATAATTAACAGTCTTGTCAGAAATAATTAGCTGAACAATTATAATGTATCTTGAATCTTTATAGATGTTGTGGCTCAAAGTCATAAAAAATCACTTTTCCAGTTAGAATATCATAATTTAGCTGGCAAAGAAATCATACATATAAACAAACCAATGTGTACATTTAAAAAGAGAAAGAAAACAGAATAGCATTTCAAATGTTTAATTTCTCTACAAATGGAAAAAATGCTAAAGGAGAATAATAGAATAATAAGAATAAGGGAATTGAAAAAATTACAAGAAAAAGAAAAAAAAATTGGGCAACATATAAATACTAGTTTTTCAGGTGAGACCATAAGCACAAAGGGAAATAGCAAAATGAGATTTCTGTTTGGGGTTAAAAACCTTTAAAAATAATTGAAAAAAGACAAATTAAATTTGGTCTTCGGTTTCTCCAGGAAATTCTACAATATTTGGTATTTAAGATATTGCTGATGTGGTTAGTTTAAATCTATTCATACATCTCACCTGAGGTAATAGCTCTCTCTGGGAGACAGGAAGATAACAAATATTTTTTCTTCAGAGAATGTATTATCACCATTATAATTGGAATTACGATTACTTGATGAAATTCAATTAGTGCTTATTAAGAGAGAGCACAACATAGAATGCATTGTGACTGGGCACCTGATTGTCTAATCTTCTTGGGTTCCACAATACCCATGCTGGGAGGTGGAGATAAGGCACATGAGACGATGGCAGAGCATGGCGTCACCAAAAAGCAGACTTTAGTCTCTCTAGAGCTTATTGGGTTTGGAAGCTCTATTGAAAAGAATGTTATATAATTTATTGCACATTGATGGTCGCAGGAGTCACCTCAGAAATCTCTTTCCTTTTTTTCTTATGCTGATGCCTATATTCTAGTTACAAAATTTTACGACAGCTTCTGGTGAAAATATGCCATTTTGTAGAGAGGCTCCTGTCTAACTGTTGCCAAGTATGAGCTATGACCCTATGAGTCTTACGTGTTTTCCATTCAAACGTGTTTTAAAATTTTGAAGTTTTACAGAATAAATAGTCTGTTCATGACGCAAAATCACCCAGATGACACATAGAACATTTAAGTTGTCATCAACATGGGATAATAATTTAGTGGGCCTGGTGACTCTGTCACCAGGAAATTATATGCCTTGGAATGAATCCAGATCCCCAAAACTCTTAACGAGAGTCTAATAATACATGGGTTGTCAGGTGAAAGTATCTGAAAATTGGGACTTTGTGCACTATTTACCATTTCAAAGACAGAATGAAAGTAATCTACTGAGCAAAATGTAACATATATGTGACAGATTAAATGAGCACATGCTATGTGTCAGGTATTGCTCTAAATGCTTTACACATGTTCTCATTTAGCTTTACAACTTCCCTTTGGGCCGGGTATTATTTGCATATTTATCTTACAGACTTGTAACTAGAGTCCAGAAGGCAGGATCTAAAGTCTCATAGCTAGTTGTTGATTGAGTTGAAAGATGAAGCTGGGCAAGCCAACTTCAGCGTCTGTACACTTAATATGTAGCCATACTGTGAAGTAAACTGTGATTATCATAGATTTTAACTGTATTCCAAAGGTCCTGGGTAAGAGAAGTGTGGAGTTGGGATACCACTTAGATTCTGAGAAATACTACAATCACCATGTTCAGCCGTTTTGAGTAATATGACAAGTTCTGAGATCCACACACAACTGTTTTTCTGGGGAGTACAACATTCTCGGCTACTTTCTCCCCTTCTGCTGTGTCAGTACAGTCATGCTGACTTTCCTCATAGGTGCTATAGCCTAACCCTGAGCACAGCCAGCCTAGCCAGGGTGCTAACGTTCCTGTTATGCTCTATCCAGGGCGGGCTAGAACCAGTTCCTTAAACCCCTTATCCCTCATAGAGGAATGTTATAAAAATCCTTATCACTCGAATCTCAATGATTAGATTCTGGAATTGTGTTGCTCTTGAAGCCCCCCACTGTCAGTGTCCAACACTTGTGCTAAGTCTTGGGCTCCAGTTGCAACTGCATTTAGCCCAGTCTCATGGCACCCCATTGGGACACTCTCTCGATTGCTCAACCTGGAACTTCTACCTGAAGTCTGGTCACTGTTCCTCTGTATTGGATTTCTTTGTCTCAGCTCCTGCTGCCCATGGTTCTGATATCCCAACTTGTTCATAAACAGGTGTTTTTTTTTTAAGAAAGGTCTAGAGTTTTGTGGGTTTTTTCTCAGAGAAGTCTATAATCCAAAAATATTTAGAACAGTTGTTCCTAAGGGATGCAAAGGAAAAGAGTACAGTTAATTTACTTTTTAGACCCTTGAAATAATTTTCCCAATGAGTTACATGTTCTCAGAGTTAATATTTTACATGTTCACTAATGACTAGTTTATTGGACAACATAAGTTTATAATAATAAGTACCTTTCATACCTACAAATTTAAAATATGGTGGCAGAGAGAAATATCCGGTCAGTTTTTGATGGTTCATGAGAACCAAATGGTAAGGATCAGACTAACAGTAGAGAAATGTCACTGAGAAGGCATAGTTAAAAATCATTTTAAATTTCTGAGAGTAAGAAATGCTGGTACATTTGATCTATATCAAGATTATACAGGGACTTGGGGTTTTTTAAGATCAAGTCTATAATGTGATTTTCAAATAGTTTAATGGCATATTGGTGGTGGTGAAATCATACAGTAAATTGTATAACTTAATCCAATAGGAATTTATATGTTCTGACAATGTGGTAATATTCTATCTACTATAAAATAAAGTATAACATACCACAGGTTTTCAAAACTGCTGGAATCTGAAAATATTTTTATGAAACCAACAACACAATGTATTAAATAATTGGTAAATATAGTTATACAGACAAATACCAATATTATACCAATATTACATATCATAATTAGTGGTTACAAAAAATAGGTACCTTCATTGAGTAAATAAGGTAAAACAAATGTTTCAGTAAAAATTATGTAAGCCACAAAATAAAGTACATTAGGCCGTATCTTTGCCACAGTGAATGTAGCACAACAAATACTCTACAAATAACTGTTAGAAAGCACAGGATAAATAATAAATTTGAAGAAAAATGTGACATTTCTCTGCATATTAGTAGTAAATAAAGAGAATCAGGAGGAAAAAAAAAAGAATGAGCGCTAATCAAACTGAAAGATCACTAGATATCCCTGTGAAGATCGTATTTGCTGAATCAAGTGGCTCTTAACTCATCTTGTGTGTATAAATCTTTATCTTATTTTCTTAAGTGGTAACCTTCCAAGATACTGTTCAATAAACCTCTTAGAAGGACATTTCTGACATGTACAACGTTGAGCTTAAATCTCACATTGGAACAATAGCTCATTTGTGTTTGACTATGGTAGTAAAACTTTTGTATTTAAACATTTTTTAGGAAAAACATCCGTTCTAACTAATGAACTGTAGAGAATATGGCTCTTCATATTTGTAGGAAACCTAAAACCACACTGAGATGTCTTCTCGACTGTCCTCTGCCACCAGCAGGCATCACCATAACTAGTGGCCCTATTTTGAGACTCTTTAATGCTGGGTAATATATGGTGCGTTTTATAATGCCAGTAATTGCTTCACATTAAAAGATATTTTGGAAAAATTCTTGTGAAGATTAGTTGAAAGTATCATAATGAAAATGAAAGAATTTCTGAAACAAGAATATCATATGCTGAAAGAGAAGAAGATTTTAATAGTTAATGTGTCGTTTCTTCTTGTTAAAGGGTCTTTGTCCTTCATTTCATAGTGGTCTTAGGAAACCATGTAAAAGAAACCAAGAAATCTATAAAAGCAGGTATAAGAATCCTTAGGCTTTAAATGGAGTACAAGAATTTTTCTTTCGAGTAACTTCCCATCCTTATCAAATTCCTAAACTTTTATGTCAAAGAAAATACAGAAAACCATGATCATTATCACCACTGCACACACGCACATGCATGTGAACACATGCACAGAAGAGCAGGAGAACACGGGGACGGAATTAATAAATGACCAAGATCTTGATGTAGGAAAACAAAGAAGTTTGCATTAATAATGGTCATCTCTCTCCTCCAACAGGTCTATGAAAAGATGGGCTTTGAGGTCAGATGCAATGGATTGGTAGCCCGTCTCTCTCTCTCACTTGCTGTGTGACATTTCACAGGTCATTCAACCACTATAGCCCTCACTTCGTAAATCTTCTAAATATGGAGAAAACAATGGCTCCCTCATGATCTCAGGCAAAGATCTTATCATGTCTTATTTCTCTTTCCTAGGAGTAAATGATTTACCTAGGACATAATACACATGTAAGAAACAACAGTTTAAAAATGGAATAAATATTACACGTCCTACAATGAACAGTTTCCAGAATAACATATGTGCTCAATGTTAGGTGTGATTATTCTGGTAATGGCAATAGTTACGTTTCCACTTGCTAAATTATTCTTATTAAATTTTATATCATTTAAACTACTCTTTCTGTGAAATGGATGTATTCTTTAATTTCTTAAATTTACTTCAACTGGTTTTCTTATATTTTCCTTGTTCACATGTGCTGTTCAGTTACACCATAAAATGTTATACACAATACATATTGTAACCCACATTTTAGTGAATTTCATATTCCACAAAGATAATGAAACTTTATCACTGCCATCTATAAACCATGCTTTTTTCCTCCCATAATATGAAGGTTTTGGCTTAACTTCCACTAAATAATTTTTTCCAGAACCCTCTATATTTAGAGCTTCCTTTGAATCATCGTTATGAGAACTAGGTGTAGGAGAGTATGTTTTGCCAAACAGAATCAAATAGAGCTGTCTAGACTCTGCATCTGAACCTGTTGTGACCTGGTTCTCATTTATTCTTGACTCAATGCACAAGCCCAAAGACCTTGGGACTCCGTGGAGAGCAAACATCTCCAGAGTTAAATAAAGCTGAATAAGCAACATGTACGTAATTGAATTCCTCAACTGTCCGCGTATTCAAAAATGAGAGTAGTACCCATGGCATATACAAATTAAGAACTGCCACATTCTAAGTATTTCTAAAATAATTTGAAAGGTTTTTGTGTTTCATTTTTTTTTTTTTCAAACCAACGAAAAGAATCTGGTGAAAAAAAAATTTCAAGGTTTAGGGAAATATTTTTGTTTTAACTATTTCTCATTGCTGTTGGGTTTTCTCCAGCATGTAATTTTTATGTTACCCAAACCTAAGCTAATACATTGATTCTATTGTTGGATGCATTTATTTCTGCACAGTGATCATTTTTTTAAGTAAAATCACATTAGCCACATTAATTTTACAATTTAGATACAATAATTTCCTGTACAACAATGTGGAGGCATATGTTATGTAAAACTAAACAATTTTGGAGGTGTACTTATATTCAGGAGGCACAATTTTAATCATTTTGGTCCCTGTTTGGCAGCTTCAATTTGGAAGAATCGTACCTCATTTTTCCTTACAATATTTATATAATCTTACAATCAAATTAGCTCCTAGAGTTTCATTTGAAATAACTCACTTCAATGCTCTACACTGTGGAGCATGAATATAAAATAGAATAAGATTTTATACATTTTGTTTGACATTTTATATATTTCACATGTAACATATTTTCTTTCTTAAATGAGAATAGAGGGCAATATCTATATTAATAGCAAGGGTGAACCATACCTGTGAAATCTTCACTATGACCTTTAAAGCAATAGATAGTAATAGAAAAAAAATCCAGAAATAGAGCTAGAAATAGAATATCCTCTATTAAATGGCTCCATGGAGTGCCTAAATGGCTTTAAAATATCCCACGTAGAACCTGCAGATGTGGCCATTTTTGCCAAATATTATTTTGATAATTGTATGGTCTTTATGGCTCAAATAATCATTTTTCAAAATTTTCTTAAACCATCGTTAACCTTCCTTAAACTTTCATTTTTAAGCAAAAAGACACATACTATTTCCTACTACCACGTCGATCCCTCATCAGAGCATCAGAAGTAACTCATTAGCACAGTCTACTATCTGAAAAGATCTCACTCTGGAAATCATTAAGCATCACCCTATTATGTGTGTGTGTGTGTGTGTGTGTGTGTGTGTCTATCTCATTTACAAATTAATCACATACCAAACTGTCAAAAACCTTCTCTATTTTTCTTTTAACATATGATGATTGAAGCCAGGATGAAAACAGAGTGTGAGACACACACACACACACACACACACACACACACACACACATTTGTGATATGAATAGAGGATTCCCACCAGTCACTCTTAAAAGATCATGTAATGGACAGAGTCCTCAGAAACATCCTAGCATCAGGATGAGATACCACTCTTTCTCATACTGAACTTCGAAGAAATTTTCAGGCATTATATCAAAAACTCATCCTATGGAGATGAGTCTAGGAAAGCATTAGAGGTTATGAGAATCCTTGGGAATACAAATTGATGCAGCCACTATGGAAAACAACAGGGAAGTTTCTCAAAAAATAAAAACATAGAAACACCACATGATCCAGCAACCCCACTTCTGGGTATGTGTCCAAAGGGAGCGAAAACAGGATCTCAAAGAAATATCTGCACACCCATGTTATTGCAGCCTTATTCACAATGGGCGAAATATGGCTGCAACCTAAGTATTCATCTGTGTGTGAATGGGTAAAGAAGATATGGTACGTATATACAATGGAATATTATTCAGCCATGAGATAAAAAGAAATCTTGCTGTTTTGACAACATGGATGAAACTGGAGGGCCTTATGCTAAGCGAGAGAAGCCAGACAGAGAAAGGCAAATACGTGTATTGTTTTTATGTGAAATCTAAAAAAAGCAAAAGTCAAACGCATACCAAGAGAAAGTAGAAATTCAGTGATTGCCAGGGGCAGCAGGGTGGAAGAAATAAGTTGGTAAAAGGTACTAATGTACAGTTATAAGATGAGTGAGGTCTGAGGATCTAATGTGAAACACGGTGACTGTAAGTGGATAACAACGTATTATATAATTGAAATTTGCTGAAAGAGTAGAACTTGGATGCATTAACCTAAATAGATGGAGAGAATCTTCTCACACTGTGTATGTATATCAAACCACCATGATATACACTTTAAATATCTTACTATTTTATGTATCCCTTATACCTCAATAAAACTGAAATTTTAAACAAGAATATACAAATCCAAATGTAGACTTCCAGTACCTTAGTTGAACTTCTGACACCTTAGTTCTGCTATGTTAGAGAGAATAATGATCAGAATCTTACTGAACATGTGTACTGTGTTACCAGCAGCACCTACCATTTACAGTCTTCTGACGTGAGTGATAGTGTTCCCATTTGGCAACTCAGGATGCTTGGCTTGGATGGGCAAGTGACCTGAAAAGTCAAAAAACAAGTAGGTAACTGAAGCACATCTGTACCTAGACCTTTACTCTAAACTCCATGCTCTTACTCATTACGCTCTAATGATTTTTTCTCACTTAGGTATTTTGAAGGAAAATGACTCTATGAGAAATTAAACATTACACTCTCTAGTTAGGTATCTAACCATATTTCGCCTATTGTGAATAAGGCTGCAGTAACATGGGTGTGCAGTTATATCTTTGAGATCCTGTTTTCACTTCCTTTGGGTATGTTCACACATACCCAGAAGTGGGGTCACTGGATCATATGGTATTTCTATTTTTTTTTTTTTTGAGGAACCTCCCTGTTGTTTTCCATAGTGGCCGCACCAATTTGAATTCACAAGGATTCACATAACTTTAATGCCTTCCTAGACCCACCTGCATAGAATGAGTTTTTAATGTAATGCCTGAAAATTTCTTCAAAGTTCAAATTTGTCAAAGGCTCAACACGTAACAACAGAAGCAGGGAAACAGAGATTCTTGTCCAGATCCAGAGGGTAATTACCATCTCTGAGAGGGTAAGAGATGATAGGTAAAGCATAACTATCCTTAGAATGTAGTTCATTATTTATTCCAATTTGCTATTGTTGTTGTTTTTTAACATATATACTAATCTGCTCAGGCCGCTATAACAAAATATCACAGACTGGGGGGGGGCTTAAGCAATAGAAATTTATTTTCTCATAGTTCTAGAGACTCTTTGTCCATGATCAAAGTGAGGACAAATTTAGTTTCTGGTAAGGACTCTCTTTTAGGCTTGCAGAGCTTTGCTTTCTGTGTCCTCACTTGGCCTTTCTTCAAAGCATGTGGAGAGAGAGAGAGAGAGAATGAGAGGGAGAGGAGAGATGGGAACATGAGCCGGTGCCAGCACTCTGGTATGTCTTCTTACAAGGACACTAATCCTATCGGATCGGGGCCCCTCCTCTTATGACCTCATTTAACTCTAATTACTTCCTCACAGGCCCCATCTCTGAGTACAACCACACTGAGGGTTAGGGCTTCAACAGATGAATTTTGGAGGGACACAGACATTCAGTCCATAACAATATGAGAGCCTCAACTTGTCTTTGGGTTTGTCTGGAGCCTCCCTAAAAGCCTTGACAAACCTCATACGATGGCCACATTGATATATATAGTCTGAATATAAATGTACATGTCCAGATTAAATTTCTCAATTGCTTCATCTTATTGCTATCTCCAGGCCGTTTCTCAGGAAAACAGCTCCTGTGTCTGTGGCTCATGGAGTTTCCTGTGAGAGGTGAAAATGCTAGTGGTTGCCACCTTCCAGACCTACCAGTAACACGCACATTCACCCTGGCCTCTTCCTTCACCCTGTTGGGAATTGCAGGGCCCCATGGACATCAGTGAGACACATTCCTTAGAACATTGATGAGAAACCTGAATCTACAACTACACTCATATTTTGAACACACATATTTTGAAAAGCAAACTCTTAAGGGGAATTTACCAAACCATTAATTCCTTTCTCAGAAAATAACCATCACGATAGAAATTGAGGTTTGGTAATACATCTTCTGCACTAAAATATTAGTACTCTTCTGCAAATTAATGGAAGCGAATCAACACATTAAAATTTTGAGGTGATACAATTCAGTAACACACAGCCTTTTTTTTTTTAATTTGAGTATAGGTGATAGAAAAACACAGTCTATGAATAAAAATTGTTGAGTTCACATAGTCCTACTTAGCTTTTTGAGTAACTATTATGTAAAAGAACAACAAATATTTCAGATCATTCTCCATTTCCTAAAATAACACTTTTCACATATTTATAGGACTGTGTAAGTCTTTAACATTTGTTGAATTACTGACTTATTTATTTAAAGACTAATTTAGTTTAGGTGTATTGGGAAGAACAGTTGAGAGTTTGACATTTCCAGAAACAGTTTAATACATATTAATTATAATAATAACTTACATCAGCACTAAAGGATAATATTGAACTTTATTTTGCATTTGGAGTTTAACTTAGTAGTTTAATGAGCTTCTAAGCCATAATACCTAAGCAGAATTCCCTTAAGTATTGGGATGTTTAATATAAACTAAATTTAATTTTCTTTTGAAAATTTATCCAACTTCTGTGACGTACATTTTATGGAAGAGAATCCTTTGAACTACTGATTCCTATATTTCACATACAAAAGTGATAACCATGGATAGGATATGATACCTAAAGAATGTGCTGTTTATAATAGTGACTTTGTTTTAGATACAGTGAGTCTGTATATTTATATGACATTACTATGTGAGTGGTCAAGGATCATTTGGTGTTCCTTTTACTTTAAGACACTCTGTGTTTGTGCCTGTCTGTGTGTGTGTTTTTTTACCTTTTCAAATATGGCATGTCTAGATATATGGTGATAGATATTTGGATTTATTTCTGTATACTTTAGAAATATTTGTGTTTAAATGATAATGAACTTTTTTGACGTGCAGTTACAGGAGAGAAAAGTTCAGTGGAAGATATCTTGGAACAATTTATGTGCAAAGAGTTTACAAGTTATAGTTGCTTTATTAACCAAAATAAAATGAGGAAACAAAGATTTAATAGGGCTAAAATGTCAATCAGAATAGCAAATACAACTTTTTATTCTGAAATGGACCTGACTGTGTTAAAGCAATTTGAAAATCTAAAGCACAAATTCAGACGAAATTTCAAACTTTTTTATTCCTTGTAAAATCATTATCAAGTCGAAATGGAAGTTTGGTGCATTTGAAGCCTTTTTGAATAGAAAACAGATTTCCTTCAGGAGCTACTACTGGGGTAAACTTGTCTTATTTTTTTAATGAAATAGATATTGTTTACTCTTCATGATAAGGGTGAATGAAAATGAAACACTTTGTTTAAAAAAAAAAAACCACTGCAAAGAATGTAACACATTCACTCCTTAGGTTCTTAAGTCATTTTTTTTGTTCTTTTGTTCTGTAATTGATTGCTAGCACCCCCTTTAACCCACCTTAAAGGGCAAGCAGGAAATTCATGTTTTCGTTCATCAGCCCATCCCTCTGAAAAGCGTTCGATATTAAAACAGTTTGCAAGGAGCAAAAGCAGAGGAAACAAGAGGCCCAGCTGGCCTGTAGCAAGGTTAGAAGATGCACACAAGATTGCCTGCAGCATCCATCGAGTATTGTTCCTGTCCAGTACTTGCATGGAGATATCAAGTTAATTAGGGTATGACTCTGTTCTTCACTTTATATGTGACCTTTTATTATATCTGTGGCTCTCTAGTTCCTGTGGTGTCATAAAGCTATGGGAAAGTCTTTCCAGCTATTTGACACAAACTGGAAAAAATTAAGCATTGATATTTCCTTTTGCCTGAAGGTTTTTATAGCAGCAAATAACTGCAGAGGCAAAGTTGATGTTGTGGTAGCTTTGCTGTGGGTGTCAGAATGTTTCTTTTGTCTCTTAGCTCCTGGCCTTCCTTGATGATCAGGTGCGACCAAGAGAGCAGAGGAGAGAGGTGGGGTGTGTGTGTGCGGGGGTGGTTCGTGCAGGAGGAGGTTACATGGCAGAATTCCCACGAATGCTGGCGAAGGATGAAAAAGATAAAGAAATCTTGTTTTTCTGAACTAGAGGATTCTCTGCATGACTTCCCCACTGTTGGGGTGATGAGCTTTCAGGCTGAGATTTTATTAACAATTCATATGGAGATTGAGGGCAGTGGAGGAGCAGATTCTCACATAAACTTGATCTGTCCATGAATGCAGTTCTCTGTTTGCCCTGACCCTGCATGGCTTAAGACACTGCCTGTGAGGCCAGTGTGCCAGACACAAAGAAAGAAATGAAAAGCAAGCACATTCCAGGAGTCTGCACAAAAGACCAAGCAGTTTCTCGTGGTCTCCCCAGAGAGGATCTTATCTCTGCGTGGCCAAAAACCTCTAAAATGTTTATTTGTATACCTCAAGTTTTAAAATCGATGTGGCTATTTATTAAGCAATAGTTTATAGTGATGTTTTTGTTAGGTTTGAAAGTTTTGTTTTTGGAACTTGTTGAAACTGGAAAAATATTTGCAAAGGGTACATTTTTTGTTGTTGTTGTTGTTGAAG
Source organism: Panthera uncia (assembly GCF_023721935.1). Lineage (NCBI taxonomy): Eukaryota > Metazoa > Chordata > Mammalia > Carnivora > Felidae > Panthera > Panthera uncia. The sequence continues at coordinate 26,538,548 of NC_064810.1, read as the reverse complement.
TTTTAGCTTTAGATGTGACTGGCCTTGAATTGCTTTTACTTTGTTGATTGGTAGGTACCTTACAAAATGAAGCTTTTCCAGCTTTTAGGAGAAGCCAGATCAACATTTTAAAGCTTGATTTGACTTGGGGATGCCTCCTGACTGCAGGTCTGAAACTTGTGGCAGAGTTAAGGGAGGAGATGAAACTGACATGGGGGGCACAAGCCCAGACATTCCCATGCTCATGAGCACAAACAGGGCTTCATTTGAAAAAAAAAGAGGCAGGTGGAGAGAAAAGTTTGAGAGAGTCAAAAGTGCAAGGGAGAGGGGGAACTTTTAACATTGTAACATTTTTACAATATTGTCAGCTCACTATATCTAGACACATTACAACAGGATAATGGCAAGCTATCACAAGATATTTCTCTGCAACTTAATACACTAAATTTTATTGTTTAACAAATGCACGGGCTGGAAGTATAATATATTTAGATTTAGGGGATAAAAGTTCGGTATGCATAATTCTGTTGCTAAATTACGTGTTTCCACAGATGCTTAAAAATCAGAAAATCCAGATACCCAGACTTGATTTTTGCATATGTGTTTAGCTGTTCAAGTTGTTTCAAAACTTTTATGGTTTGTGAATTAAATAACCAGTAGAGGAATGCAGGCAAATGCCATTAATTATGATAGGTTTTGTTCCTTTCATTTTATAGTGGTTTTATTTCCATGAAATTAACTGTTGTACTTAGGCTAATTGTCAGTAATTGGTGACAAAATCACTTCATTGTTTTTCTATAGCATGATACTAATTAGGATCTTTGCAGTATTGGCTCAGCCCCTTTCTGTATTTTACCTTCTATGTTGAATCCGTGGTAGATACTATCAAGTGCAACTTTAAAAAAATCTATGAGATAAAATGTTTCTATTAATAATTAAACAAGTCTTTTAAACAGCCTGTCATAAATTAATTTTAAAACATTGACGGAAGCTCTTATAGGTTTGTTCAGTTGGTTTCATGAAACATCAACTAATTTTTCTGATTTGGATTGAATGCTGTTGGAATCATCTTTATAATATCACCTTTAGAAATTTCAGCTGCTGAGCCACATGAATTTTCATTATTCTATTTGTGTCTGCAACATTGAAACGAGTATTGCTACATGTGCTTTTGTAAGGTATCACAGGGCTGGATGGCATTGTCTTTCTGTACATGCCTCATAATTAAATTGACTCTCATAAAATAGAGCATGTTATTTATTCTCTAACTACTTTTTCTTCTGCTTTGTTTTGCCACAAGAGAATGTTTTCCGAAGCACTGTATTTCAAATGAAAGTATATATATGAACAGTTGAGATTATAAAGGATTGACTTTATGTTTTGTTTTTGTGTTTGCAATGTGGAAAAGTATGTTCCATGTAAGTAATAGGTAATAAAGGGGGAAAATGGGAGAGTATTCTATTTTGTCAAGAGAGGTTTAATGCCGATGGGAGAAAATAGTAAAAACATTACATAGCCCATTAATACAATTGCAACCAATACTACTTTGCTCATTTGTTTTGCTTAAAAGAATTCTTCTCAATTGATTCCCCTGTGATTTTTATGAATTTGTACGTTACAAAAGTTTTATCATACTTTGAAGTATAGCCTCCTTCCTTCTTTTCCTTATTCTGAGATACTTTTACCAGTCAAGTGCATTTTACAGTTTACAATGCACTCAGTTTATTTGAAATGCATCCATAATGTATAACTTGGAGCTCATGTCTCACAATCCTGAAAAAAAAAGTTTTTAAGAAACGATTAGAAAAATAATTGCCTATTAAAAGGTGAAGATTGGCTTGAGCAGGGAGAGAAGAAACTGAACATTGAAATTGAAAGCACTCATTGTTAGCACGACACATATGCACCAAATCTGAAATTAGAGAAAACTCATGAAATACGTATCTTGGCAAGGGGAATTGTTTAAATTTTCTAAAGCTGTCAACCCATTTTTCTCTATTTTTTTCCTGTTAAAGGAAAACTTCAAATGGAAAGCTTCACCTTTTGTACAAAGTTGAAATGTTTTATTATTGCAGGATTGTTCTACACTGTACAAAACCAGGACAATTCAATAGGTTCCAGTGGGGGGAAACACAAATGAGAATCTTTCTATCATTTTAGGATGTCCATAGCTAAATGCAAAAACTATAAAAAAAATCTATGGTTGTTTCCTTGCAAAAAGAATCTTTTGATTACAGCAGCTATTTGAATAGCCATTCAGGCTCTTTTGTAATGTGATGTAATAAATGCACACCTCGTAAATGAAGAATACTCCTGGGGGCTGGAGTGGGGGGGAGGACTCAAACATAAACTATGTTTAGATGCTGCATTTCAATAGGTTACACCATAGGATTAAACAAAGGTTCTCTTTCTATCCTTTACTTTTTTGTGCGCCCCCCCCCCCAAATAAATGCTCCAGAGTAAAATTCCGTTTGCTCCTTTCTCACTTTATTGGGTGTATATCCAATGTGTTCTCTTGTTTCTTACCAGTTTCACACACATAGAATATGAAAAATAAACAAGTTTGAGACTGATTTTGAGTTTTTAGAATGATAAAGTATTATAAAAGTTACTTAGGGAAGATGGTTTTTCTCTTGTATTCATCCTGCCTTATCACAGCCTCTGGAGAGTACAGTAGGATGGGGTTTTTGTTTCTTGAGTATTGTGAATGTTCAGAAAAACATAAGGGAGGAACTAGGAGTAAACATAAGGAGGAAAACATAAGAGAGGAACTGGTAATATCATGAGCCACATCCATGGGCATTTGAATCCTATAGGGAAACAAACAAACAAAAACCCTAATAAATCCAGGCTGCTTCTAGCATAATCATACTTGAGAGCCATCTAGACATGGCTGGGGCCAGTATGGGGAATAGTCAGCATCTTTGACTGCTTTGGCCCCAGAAGTCTTTTATAATTGTAATCGCTTTCTTCATCAGTCCAAGCTGTGCCAACACCCCTAATTAGCCATACACTCATTTTAAAAGTTAAAAACAACGCACATGTAATGACAGCAACAACAAGGAGCACCCCACAGCATTGGCTGTGTTCTTTGTGTGAACTCATACTCTGTGACGGTTGCGTTGAGCTCCAGCCTCTGACCTATATGGATGGCTTCCGTGGGGCTGGTCAACTTTCCCAGTGGGAAGTGCACACTTATCAGTATGACCAGATCCCACTCTGGTGCTCCCAAACCCTTGTGGTGTTTGCTGTATTTTAGTGTAGTTGTTGTTTTGTTTTTGTTTTTCCCAGGGATGTGCATGCTCACAGCAGAAATAGCCTCACTTTCTTATTGCCAAATGAACCGCCCACAAACTAAAGCAAAAGCAATGAGTGAAATTAAAAATGATCCGAGGTAGAACATATTTATTCTAGCCTAGCTTTAGTTTATGACGCTCAAGTAAGTTCCACGTTCCATGAAACTTGTCTCTTTACCGGGGTTAGGCTCCTGCAGTACTTGGGAAAATGGGCAATGACTCGTTGAAAAGCATAAGCAATAATGAAACAGTGTGATAAGGCTTAAGGGGCTTTAAGTTTTAATTATCTTAGAATATACCAATAACAATTTTTTCATGTTTCCCAATATATGCATACATGTATACAAATGCATACTGCCCTTCCTATTATATCTACATTTTCTGGGGCCTTGTTCTGTTTGGGCAATATCACATCTGTAACTTGGGGAAATTTTACATGATATCAAATACAAGCCTCAACAAGTACAAGGTGGATGAAGCAAGTTCACTGAGGCATGCCTTGTCTCTTACCTGGTCAGGCAGCAGTCAAATCCTGCCTCAGGTGACTGGTGTCTGCAGGTGAAATGCAATTGTGTATGTTTTGCCATTTGTTCCATATGACCCCTTGTTTTCGTTTGCAAATAATGACTTAACTGCATGCTCATTTGCTCAAGAATTCAGGAGTAACCTACAACTAATGATTATTTTGCAAATTACTTAACCATCTTCCAGCAAAGAAAATAGTGCTTTTATTTTTAAAAAACAGCAACCACAGGCTACTTAAGATTTTATCTCCAAGTGTGATCATGGAAAATACTCAAGCTGTGATTCATGGTTTGGATATACATTATAATTCTCTCTTTAATTCTCTCTTGGGATGGGATGTGACTTTTATATTTTATCATATTTTTCAAATATCATTTCTGAAAATAATTAAAAATGTAAGAATTATAAAGAAGTGAGGCACTAAAATATGCTATGATCTTGCATTATTATTTAAAATAATAAAAGTAAAATTATATAGAAGATTTCTGGAGGCGCATCTTTCATAACGTATCACATGGCGATGCAAAGAAACTGTGTATAGACAGGGCAGTCACCTATGTCTGATTAAGTTTCAAAATGATGTAAAGAAAATTTACTAGAATGAAGAAAAAAAATATGCCTTCTTGGAAACTACATTAAAAGACTTCCGTTTATTTTAAAATACAGACTTTTGTTCCTTCTAACAAGCCCGAGATATGGCATATTACACTGATGAATTATTACAGCATATAGCCTAGTCTACGGCCACACTATAACCTGTCAAAGGTGTAAAAACACCAAAGCAGGTCGTGTGATTTTAGTTAACACACTCAGAGTGAAGTGAATGTGGTAGGCACTTCTTAACCTTCTTGATTTTTACATGTACAGTTTTGTTCTTTGGTTTACTTCTTCCTGTGATCGATTCCAAGGCAAAGCCAGAGCTTGAGATTATAACAATGTCAGCCTTTGCTTTTAGCAGAGTGATGAGGTTATCAATAATGCATTGGAGATCTCAGGAACCTTGTACATACGGACATCACAGCTGCCTGGCATTTATTCTAGGACTTGCAGATTTGAGCTGAGATGTCACCACATCTGCTTTTGAGACAGACATTCATGCATTCTCAAGAAAGTGGGTACAGAGGGAGAGCTGTAGAGATGATCTAACTGCAACGTTGCATTTGAGGAGGTTATTTAGGGCTGAGAATACATCTATGAAATTGCCTTTTTAAAGAACCCAATTCACTACTTCTCTAATAACCTTTTGTCCCCCAGCTCCCTTCCAACATTTATAAGTTCTGTTGTTTCTCTGACAAGTTTATTCATATCCTAACAGCTTGCCTGGCAGCAGGGTTCGTGTCCTGTACTTGGGTTTTCTAGTCACGGTGGTGGCTGAGAGTAATAGAGAGGGGAAATAAGTGAGTGTGGAAATGCAAAGCTGTCTCTTGTTACATTTTATCGATCTCATTCTGGTGTCATTCAATTAAGACAGAAATGTGATGGATAGTCTCTGCACAGATTCCTGGGTTGCTCTCCATCCATTGCAGATAAAGCTTTTGTGTTTTATTTGGGGAGGGGGGGCATGGGCAAGTGGGAGAAATCAAAGATGCTATGTGATCTGAATTACAAATCAATGTCTCTCCAAGGATGCTCCAAAATGTCAGACATACTATGTTTATATTTTCACTTATTTTCTCATACAGAGTACTTCTGTTGAGGTATGGGAAGGGTTCCTGGGATTTAAGAGAGAGTTATTCTTAATTTATTATTTTCCAACACTTAGGAGCTATCATCATTCTCCTATCAGCCCAAGATAATTATAAATGAGCCACATGGAAAAAGACTTTAGTCAAATTCATGCCATTTTTGAAATACGAGAAAATGAAAATTTCTCCCCTCATCTTTTATGGGCTGATAATTCTAGGTAGATCTTTTTGCAAGGAGATTGTAAAGCTGGCAAAACAAACATAGCACGTAAAGGTGTTTTATCGTTGATAAATCAATCATTCTCATTATTATTTATGCTACAAAGAAGTATGCTATTGTGAGTAGAATATCTCACCTCAGGACTGTATCAATTCTGATCTTACTCCTGGTGATATGCTTTTCCTTAACTACATCACTCCCCCATGTTTGCTGCCCAGTGTTATAATGACAGTGACGGTAATTCATGGGTGTGGGAAGCTGGAAATCTAACAACTCATATAAGCAAAGTGTTTTATTTTTAAGAAATTACAATAATTAGTGCAAACAGACCCCATTACAGCAGGTTATGATAAGCAGACTCCCTTGGTTCCTCCCAAAGTAATACCAGATTCAATATGAGCATTTAGGATTTTCTAATCAAGGTTATAGCTTCTGATAATTAATGCAAACTGAAAAACAGCGTGAAATAAAAATGTAAGCAAGACTTTTAATATCAAACCAATATGTTAAGGTCGAGGCCCCCCTACGTACTTGGTATGTGACTTTGGTTAAGATACATACATCCTCCAGTTTAAACCTTAATTTCTTGATCTGAAAAATAACAAAACAGAATTACAGGATTAAGTACGCAGAAATGCACCCCCTAGGCTTGTCCTGTGTCCTTGGCACAGAGGAGGTATCACACACATTTGGTTTCATCCTGAATCCTCCTTTATGGTTTTGCCACTGAGAAATTTGTTGCTCTAATAAGCTTGCTCAGTCATTTATGAAAGGAATGTAAGCAAAGAAAAATAACATATTTGGGCCCTGGCACTGTGAGTCAGATTTTTTCTGGTTCCTCATTCACAGAAGTTAATTTATCAATCTGTGTGATATTTTATTAAAAGAGACTTCCAATTGTTCACTAGAAATTTGTTCTAAAATTTCATCTGTGGAAGGAACTCTGTGTATTGGGTCTTAATCCAAGTTGTATTTGTTAAAGATGTTTTAACTATCATGCTTTAACCCTAAAGTTAAAGAGCAGCAGGAAACTGAGCAATAACCAGTCATTTGCTAATTTTACAAAGGGTTAGGGCACCAGCAAATGATTTAGTTGGGAATTTAACTGAAAGCTACTGGTCACTTTGTAACCCAGTCAGTAAGCTAAAAAGACCCATAAAATCTTGTAAGGCTGGTACATGCATAGCCTTAAGAGACATTGTCGAAAGTTTAATATATGCACTTGTAATGGGATATGGCTGTCTACATTTTTTTCCCCTTTCTATGGCCAAGTTTTTTAAGTAGTATTAAAAAAATCCCACCTTTGTGTATCAAAGCTTACCTCAAATATACATCAAGGTATAACCGGCCTCTATTTAAGGGAAATACATCTATGAAGGATAGTAGTAAGTAAAAGATTTTTTTTTCCCGTGATTGAAACAAAATAAATAATTAGTCTTTCTGGTGAGAGAGAAATTTCATCCTAAATTTTGCACATGATTTTTTTTTCAATTATGTACTTAGTGTGTGCTAAGGCTGTTTAATGCATCCTTCCTAAAAATCACCAACACTTTGGTTGAGGATATAATGGGTTAGATCTTATAGCCTTACACAATCATTAAGCGCCCAATCAGCATTACACAGGAATATAAGTATTTGTGTATTTTTAGGGGGGATTATTACAAGTCATTTAACTTATTTCAGGGAAGGTGTGGCCAGTACTCCTTGTTGTCCTAGGATAATCATTTTTTTTCTCCCAGTAAGGTAGGAATTGCCATAATGTATTCCGTCACTCCTAATTACCTTTTAAGCTAGTTTGGGTCTAATATGGGGGTGGAGTGCTTTTCCACTCTCTTAGGTCCAAGGAGGTGCTGCTGAAAAGCAAGTTTCTAAGATGGACCACATCCCATGACTGACCTACGGACTTTAAAATATTTCAGAAGGTAGACTTTAAAAAAAAAGTACAAGTAATTATAATCTACAGAAACAGAGATTGGGATCTTATACATTATAACTTTCCATGTTCAATTCCAGGAGAATACATAACCTAATATTTGTGGGAACACCGTCTCCTCTTCAATTCTTTAAAAAACCACTTTGGTTGCAATTTACAGGATAAGTTAAGTGCCAGAAGCCAATGACATTTCTTTTTCTTTTTAAAACTTTTTTGCTGCCTTCAGCTACATTGAAGTCCTCATTGTTGTTTATCTTCGCTTTATAGGCTCTCTTTGCATTAGAACATCAGCATTGTGAAGTAAAAAACAATTGCAGATGATCAAAGAATGTTTGCTGAAGTCATCATGCTGACTCAGTATGAGGGGTGTCCTCAGGAAACAATGTATCTGTACCGCCTCCATTCTTATTTTATGTTCACCAAAGGGATTTAAAGGGTGAAGCCATACCAAATCTCTGGTAGTTCCTTCTCTCCAGCATTCACTTTTAACATTACAGTTTACGGAACAGGAATAGTCTTATAATCACAGTTTTAAACATCTGCTCTACATTTATTATTGAATTAACGTGATGTTACAGGCATTTTGTTGAATGCAGGGTATGAACAATTTCAAACTGGAAAACTATACACAAGTTACTATTAATTTTTATAATCACCTAGTGTCTATCTTAGGTGGGCAGGATTCTGTCTAGTATCTGTCTTTCTTGGTCTCTCTATCTTGTTCTTTGTAGTTCTAAAAGAAACAATACCCTTTCTGCATAGCTTTCTGGCCTAATAACAAGGTTCAGAATGTTTCTTCAGCAGTCCGTTACCATATAGTTTAAATAGATTATCCTTTTCCAACTTACAAGTCTTAGCAGTATTTTTGTTAAGGATCAACCTAAGGCAACTTCAGGTTGATATTTTCCAACTGAAACTCTGTTCCAGTTAAATCCATTCTCTGTATTGTTGGCTCGTTCACTGTCTCTTCTTCTCTTAGTTTTCATACTTTACTCCTCTTCTGTAACTATGTTGTCAACTCTTTGGAATCATAAAATTAGGTTTTAGATTTGGCATGGACCTGAGGTCCACAAAGGTTCTATTTGCTTAAATCAAAGAGAAAGTTTAGGAAATACCCTCGTGTTATGGGAAAGTCAAGATGCCTTATTAAAGGAGCAACTCTATCATCTTGCCTTTGAATTGGCAGTTTCTTGTCTTATTCATCATCTTTCTGTCCACAGTGCCTGGCACATGAGAGGAGGTGAATGAATGCTAAAATATCCATGAATTTTTGTGTCATATTTGAAGTTGTTTCTAACACAAGATGAGTTAGACTTCATCTTCCCAGACACCAGCGTGCTAGTTCTGTATTCTTCTCACCATTAAGAGGAGTTTGCATGTTTTAGAACTACCTCTTGAGAATTCTGTCTTCATCGAGATTCTGTTGCTCTAGAGGAAAGACTCAGGACCCTATTTTTCTGTTTCCCCTTAGACCATTTCTAGGTGATTAGTATTAGCGTTAGCATGCTCATGATTTTTATATTAGAAGATGCAAGCTCATTTGCTAAGTAAGGTTCTTTTTTGAGAATTCCTGATGGTCTGCTACACATGGGAATTTGACATGACATTTTGGTGGTAGAAGGTTAAGAGATACTATACTAAAAGTATAAGATATATTGAAACATCATGCATATAAGAACATACTCAAGAAGGGAAATAGAAATTCTCCATGTTGACAAACCTGCCCACTATATTTTCACCAAGGTCTTTTATCATCTCTCTCACCAAATCCAATTTATCCCTGTGGGGTTTTTTTGTTTTGTTTTGTTTTCAGTCACTGATGAGTATAATATCAGCTATTTGGCTGTCCAATTGAATTACTCAGTTTAGTATTGAACCAAATTTGTTTCTAACCACTGGGCACAGCAAGCATTCTAAAAGATGGGCTTATAACAGATTGAATCAAAACGGTGGGAAAAGGAGAGGTGGAATTATCTGGCCACGTTGATCAATAGGAATAGATGTAAAATAGAAATGGGCCACTCTACTTTCAACTTGTGGCTTGAGAAAACAATTTCTGGTGTTTCCATGCGTCACTGGAAAAGTCTTAAAATATAGACATGCACTTCTTGCCTCATTTCCTTTCACGGTAAATCTTTCATGTCTTTTTTTTTTCCAGTAAATCAGGTGCATAAAGATAAAAGCTCACTATTTTAGGCTGAACCTCAAAAAGGATTTGTACCTTAGTTGAGTCTAAATGTGGCAGGGCTCAGCCGTGTTTGGCCTGAAAACTTGCTTGATCATTTTACTCAAAGATGATAAAGTCTTTGAAACTTAACCCTCACGAATTCAAGTTTGTAAGAGACAAGCAATAGAAAAAAGCAAACTACCATGGGTACATGGACACCAGTACTTGTTTGCTGGTCAAAAACTTTTCTTTTCAGTATAATAGACTATTTAGGAAATGTGGTTACTGTGTGGATGACCCTTACAGATCGAAAAATTGAAATAGTGCACGTTAACCCTAATGACTATCACCACATAATTATCACCTGAAGTTCCAGTCAGGTGGAGAGGAGTCTTTAACTTGGTTGTTGAAAAGCTTCCTTCAAATGTTTTGTTATTTCCTCCCTTCTTACTATTAATGCTGATGATCACTATTTACAGGTAATATAAACATAGGAATGTTAGTTCAAAATAGACAAAAATAACTTAAAAAGGTAAAACTCCAAAGAATAAGTCAGTCACCAGCAAACCAAAGCATTTCACTGTCAGGCACAGATGCGCGTTCTTGTCCTTTTTGTTTGTCAGTTTGTCTCTTTTGATTTTAGCAGGTGGCAGTTTACCTAGCAAAGATTCAAAGGCAGAGCAGAATTGGGTAAGATTATTTGTAATATTGCTTCCAGAGTTAGCAGATGATGATTTCACAAATACATGACTAACGTCCACACACAATTTTGTATCCTTTCTGAATCTTGGAGAGTAGACATTTTTTTTCTTTTTAAATCAGCAAAATATAGTCAAAGTCCTCTTAGGTGAGCTCTGTGATCAACACTGAGTGATATTGAGTGTACAAAAAGACATCACTTCTTAACTTAAGCAGCTTGCGATACTCCTAGGTAGAAAGCACCTAGAAATAAAAGTAAAACTAAGAGTTGTAAGGCTGTTCTAAGGGCTCCGGGAGAGAGTTGAGCTCTTTTCTGTGTTGTCTGGAACAGTCAGAGAAGGCTTTTAGAAGAAACGTGTTTTGAGAATTATTCTGAAAGACAGAGACAGAAAAACCAACGAAGGCAAAAAATCTCAGCGAACTCTGTATCTCTGCTTCCAATCTCAGGACCAGAAGAAAACACACATTTTAGATAGAGAAAATGGGCCCATTGAAAATTGCCCTTGGACATCATAGGAAAGATCTATGGCAAAAAGATTAATATTCATTGCATGTTTCTTCTCTGGCTAGACGTAATCACTGATTTGATGATCCAAATCAAACTATGTCCCAATGAAGAATTATGTAGGCATAATATAAAATAGTAGGGGCACTTTTGTATTTGTGGGTGAGTGGATATGTGTAGGGAGACATTTTTTTCACATCTTACATAAATCTGTGGGAGGGATCTGCCAACACCCTTTAGATCTTTTTTTATGTACTTGATATATCATAGGCCCCAAACAGACAAGGAACATGTATAAAATGCCATAAGAAGTAATAACATGTATGAAACAGACTTCTTAATTTCCCACTTACCCACTCCTAAAATCCTGCTCTTTTCCAATTTGAAGGGCACCAACAACCCCATGAGTATCTTGTGTAAAACCTAGGTGTGATCTTGCATTTCTCTCTTTTCGACACCCACATTCTTTCCATCAGCAAGACCTGCCAACTCGATTTTCAACTCTGTTCCAATGTAGCCACTTCTCCCCACCTCTGGGGCTGCCACTCTTCCTTGAGCCACTGTCATCCCTGGTGAAGCGATGTTGTAATAGCCTCGAACTGGTATTTCTGTTCCGTTCGTTTCCCCCTAGAGTTAATTTTCTACACAGCTGTCAAGGTGGTTTGTCAACAATGCAAATTAGATAAAGCCCTCCAATGGTTTCTCATCAGAAAAGAAAATCCCACTTCTTACCCTTGCCTACTTGAGCCTGCATTATGAGATCTACCTATATTCCGACTTGACCTCCTACCCCTCTCCCACTTATGCGTCCTGTCCTAGTGATGCTGGCCTTCATGGAGTTTCTCTGAAATGCCATGATTCTTCTAACCTGGGACCCTCATCCACTCAACGTCCGTGTGTCTTTCTCCTTGCTACATTCAGGCCATTACTAAAATATCACTTCCTCAGAAAGACATTCTCTGACCTTCCGGCCACTGCTTCCAACTCATTACTCTCCATTCCCTTACCCTGATGTGTTTTATGGCATAGTACTTGTTGATACCTGAACTGATGTATTTAGGTATTTGCTTATTGTCTCTTTCCCTAGTGTAAGTCCCATAAGAGCAAATATTGTCTCTCTTGCTCAACTCTAGCGTCTAGGAAAATGCAGAGCACATAAGAAGTGTTCTGTAAGTGTTTGTTGAATAAATTTACTTAAGAAAGTGGAACATGGGTTGCACAATATCATCTAAAAGAGTAGGGAAATCTCTGTAGCAAGGAAGACTGGATTTAAGTTTGAGTTTGAACACATCAAACTTACCATCTGGACTTGAGGATATCACTAGACACCTGAATTTTCTTTTGTAAAAACTGGAAATAACACTATGTATTAGGCTACTTAGTAGAAAGGATTACAGATAATGAGCATGATGAATATAAGAGTTGGCCAATGGATATCGACGTTAATAACAATAACAATAATAATAAAAAGTGCCCTGAATTCTAGGCCAGTTTACTTCATCAAAAAATCATAAAATGAAGCTATCCACCCTTCAATTCATCATCATGGATGTCTGTTAGATTCTTGAATAAACACCCTTGGGAAATAGAATAAGAACCATAGTTTAAATAGTTTAGACTCATATGGGACAGAGCAATGAAAAATACACAAGAGAGAACAATCTTACATTGGAAAAGAAATCGATCCAATGACCTAATGTATCTTTTTATTATTTCTAGGGAGAGTGTGTATGTTTAATTCATAGAATTCTTCACTGCTTTTATGTCAGAATACACTTAGATGAAAATTGTACTCCTATCAACAAAATTGGATTTAAAAAAACACACCAAGGATTTCAGTATTAAAAAGTTTTTCTATACAATATATTAAAGTTTATTGGCTACCTTAATTCCCCCCTTGCACTTTCTGTGAATTGTAAAAAGGTGTCCTTTCTTCTCTGCAGATGACACATGCATACTTGTAAGTATAATTGGAGTCATACTTACGGTTTGGGAAGCAGAGTATGGGCTAGATTTCAGCTTCACCTACTTGCCTGGCCAGTGTCCCTTTCATAGGGCACAGTTCGAACAACCACTTGCAGGGATTCTGTAAATATTCAATAATAAATATGATGACAGAATAGGATTCTGAATAGAGTGAACTGAAGATGGGTCATAGTTCCAGCTCAGCTATGCTTTCCTTCAGTTGGAAATTGAACAGTATGCAGAATGAAGGAGGCATTTGGTTTCTACAACTATAATCATGTCATATTTAATTGTGGGTCAGTGATTATTATTAATCCAAACTCTAAAATGGCACTATTAGTCAAGTAGCATGCTTTTCAATATATTTTTTAAATGTGTTATAGAGAGAGAGAGAGAGAGAGAGAGAGAGAGATCACGAGAGCAGGGAAGGGGCAGAGAGAGAGACAGAGGGAGAAAGACAGAAACAGAGGATTCGAAGTGGGCTCCTTGCTGAGAATGGAGACTCCGATGGAGACTCCGATGTTGGGGCTCGAACTCAGGAACTGTGAGATCGTGACCTGAGCTGAAGTCAGAAGCCTAACCAACTGAGCCACCCAAGCAAGCACCCCTAGGCTTGTCAATATTTTAAGGCTAAAAAATATATAGATAAGTGTGTTATAGTAAGGAGGTTAGGGTAGGAAAGGGAGGAGTTGATTGGGAACTGAGTTTGAATTCTCCTTGCTTCTTAGAGAATGCCTTCAGTGTTCACTTTAATTCTGTTGATCTTTACTGAGCACCCAGTTGTCTGGTGAACATTTCAAGGTGTAAAAAAATGTGTAAACAGATTCAGGCCTTGTAAAATTAGCACCTGTGAAAACAATATGTGTACATATCAGGGTACGGTCGTATTGATGCCTTCACAATAAAGAAGGCAGGTCAATGGGAGAAAAGTCTATATACTAACAGATGAATTAGGAAAGTTCCATGTATGAAGTGATCTTTCTTTAGGAGCCTTTCAAAGGCAAGAGCACTCTGTCATCTGAATGTTATGTCTTGATTTTCTGCATTAAGACTGGTCCTTTAAATGACTGAGAAAACAAAAATATTCACCTGGAAGAAAACAACATGAACAAAGGCATGGATGGAAAAGTGTGAGCCTCTTTGGGGACAGCAGACAATCGATTTTGGTAGGAGGGCAGGGAGCATACATGGAACAAAGGGGGTGAGTTGAGGTTTGTAAGACACAAAGGAGTCATGATGTAGATGAGATTCTAGAGGAGGTTTTTTTTTCTGTTTTCCTTTTTTATTTATTTATCTTTTATTAAATTCATTTTTTTACCTTTCTTTGTTAAAGTAATATGTTTCCTTTGAAGGCTTTGAACATGACCAGGTCTGTAATTTATAATGAATGATTTAGCTTGTATACATGGAAAGGACCATTTGAGTCAGGGAAAATAAATATGGTATTTAGAAAAATATTCTTATGTAGCACCCTAGAGAAGCACTAAGGATTTAACATAAGATAAAGGTGAAGATAATGAAGACAAAGACTTGGCATGATGTGGAGACTCCACAGAAGCAAAAAAGGAGGAGGAGGAGTAAAAGAGGACTCTGACATTTTGTACCTGAGTAAATAGAAAAATGGTGTTGAGATGGACAGTTTAGGTATAGTTAAAAGACGTGGCTTAGAACTCAGGGCATTTATGAAATATTCTTTCTTAAGAACAAGGGCAAGCTGGTCTAGAATTTAAGCACATTGAATTTAGATTTATGGTGGATTCTCAACTCCTTTACAGTTCTTAAAGATAATATTAATTCTTATTTATTCATTAAGATCCAAGATGTTTTATATAGGCATATATTTATTCATGTATTCCTGTTTTATCTTATTTCATATAAATTAATTGGATTTGATTTGCAAATGTAAGTGAACTCATGCATTTAATCAAGAATATGTAAAGGCACAACACTGAATTATATCCCTTTAGTGCTGATGTTTGAATACCTGTCTCTTTCAGATATCTTACAAATGTATTTCCCTTTTAACTCTGCCCTTGCAGTAATGATTTACTTTTTAATTTTGTATTTTCAGATAATTTTAGAACCACAGAAATGTTACAAAATAATACACAGGGTATCCATACATTCTTGGCCCCGCTTCCCTTAATGTTACTCTCGTATATAATCATAGTACAATAATTGAAACCAAGAAATTAACATTGGTACTGCTAATTGATTTTAATGCTATTAGTCTGTCCATCATTTTTATTAAAAATGTATATAGAAAGAATAATATAATAAGCTACTTATATGCTGAGTGCTATTTTAATCTTTTAGCCAATGAGAGCTAATATGATGGACTGTACTCTATCATGTTAGCCAGTGATTATGAACACAACCTGCTGCAAATGATCTTAGCACTCTGTCATGGACTACTTTTATGTTATTTATTTAGAGTTCCAACAAATATTTTTGACATTTTGACTGACATAAATGTTTGCAAATAATAGCAGTTTGGGGAAAAAGAAAGAGAAAGAAAAGAAAGAAAGAAAAAGAAAGAAAGAAAGAAAGAAAGAAAGAAAGAAAGAGAGAAAGAAAGAAAGAAAAAAAAAGAAAGGAAAAGAAAAATTAGGGTCGCCTGAGTGGCTAAGTCAGTTAAGCGTCCGACTCTAGATTTCGGCTCAGGTCATGATCGTATGGTTCATGAGATCGAGCCTTGCATGGGGCTCCGTGTTGACAGTGAGGAGCCTGCTTGGGATTTTCTGTCTCTCAACAACAACAACAACAACAACAACAACAACAACAACAACAACAACAATTTGAAGAAAAAAAGAAGAAAAATTAAAGAAACAAACTGAGAAAGTATTGCCGGATATAAAATGTCAAATTTAGTAGTGGCTGGCAACACCATTAAGGAGATGGTTAAGACAGTAGAAACAGATTAGCGGACAATTAAGGATTGATGGAAATTCTTTGACATTATTAAGGACATTATTCATGTCCCTGGAGCCTAAGAGGAGTGGCCAACAATCTGCAAGGAAAAGGAAATGAGATTTATGTTTGGTGAGGACTTTTATATGCCTCTAATAGAAAATGTCTGAGGTGCTGAGTTTTTGGCTTGGCATCAACCCTCTCCAGTCACACTTCCAGCCTTATTTCACCACCCGCCCTTGTTAAATACCCTCATCCCACCCAATTACTCAAGCCCAAAACCCAAAATTCATACTTGACCTCTCTTTCTATAATTCTGAATAGCTGATTCATCAACAAATGCTATTACTTTTACCTCGTAAATATATTTTCAAACCATCTCCTTCTGTTCATCTCAACTGCTATCCCCCCAGAGTGCCACTGTCCCCTTTCCCACCAGAACTATTGCAGTAGCACACGCACTGCTCTCTTGGACTTTGTCCTCATCCTTCTTTAACTTCTTCCCTATATAGAAGCCAGATTTATACTTTTAAATTGCAGATCTCATCATGTCATTCCTCTCAAAACTTTACAAAGTCTTTCCATTGTACACAGAATGAAAAGTTTCTTTAAAAAAAAAAAAAAAAAAAAAAAAA
This sequence comes from Panthera uncia, assembly GCF_023721935.1. Taxonomy (NCBI): domain Eukaryota; kingdom Metazoa; phylum Chordata; class Mammalia; order Carnivora; family Felidae; genus Panthera; species Panthera uncia. The sequence continues at coordinate 26,522,029 of NC_064810.1, read as the reverse complement.
AAAAGCCCTCCAGTACATCCAGAGAATGGAATACTATTCAATGCTAAAAAGAAATGAGCTATGAAGTCATGAAAAGACATGGAGGAAACTTGTGTATATATTACTAAGTGAAAGAAGCCAATCTGAAAAGGCCGCATCCTGTATGAGTCCAACCACCATAAGCACTCTGGAGAAGATAAAACTATAGAAAGATTATGGTTTTTAGGGATCAGGGAGGAGGGAGGGATGAATGGGTGGAGCACAAAGGATGTTTAGGGCAGTGAAACTATTCTGTATGATACCGTAATGGTGGGTATCTGTCATTATACGTTTGTCCAAAGTTATAGAATGCTCAACAGGAACAGTGAACCCTCATGGATTTTGGTTTGTAATGATGTGTCCATCAGTTAGAACAAGGTACCACTCCGGTGAGTGATGTTGATAATGAGGGAAGCTATGCACGTGTGGGGCAGGGGTATATGGGAAATCTCTGTATCTTGCACTTAATTGTGCCATGAACCTGAAACTGCTCTAAAATATAGTCTAATTGTTTAAAATGGCCCAGCCTTATATTAGCTGGGTACCGCCTATCCCTCTTAACTCACCTCTCCTTTTGCTCAGAGGGGATCTGCTGCTAGTAAGGTATCCATGGCCCAGGAAACAGAAGGGAGAACCTTTGCTCCTTTCTACCTTAGGCTTGCATTCCTCTTCCAGCGTCTTCCAAGGGTAGTTTTATACTACATAGTATCAATGCCACAGTAGAGAGCAGAAAGGGTACCAAGAGATACTCATTTTTCTGTTACTGTCTTACGTGGGCTTCCTGCTGTCTAGGGTATGTAGTTGGCTGATTCTGTCAGGGCGTTTTGGATGCACATCAGAGGTCACCATTGGGAACATTCTACTATACTTCCTGTGCATTCGCATAATAAGATTTTCCTCTGATAGCTGTGCCGTCCTCACCTTGCATTTTCAAGGATCTACTCCACTCAAACTCCCTAATGACATCCGCCATTCTTCCAGGTGCTTCTTTGGGCAGTTTCTTTCCATGGTTGGAACTGAACTGCATTGGTGCACAGGCCATATTCACTCATGCATGCATTTTTTGCACCAACCAACCATCAGCATTGTAGGAAGTTCTTTTTAAATGTAATGCTAAAGCAGTTACCTCATCAATGTGTGTCACTTACAGAGTCCAGGCAGGAGTAATTCTATTCTGTCTCCCAACTTCAGCTTTCCAGGTCGTCTGAAAACCCCCTCACTAAAATTGATTGGAGGGGCAGGCACGTAGAATGCTCCTCAAAGTAATGTTCAGAAAATCCTCGCATATCTCCTTATTCTGAGCCTTTTCTAGGTTCACTGTGTTCAGGGTCACCTACATTGAAATTGCTACAAGGAAGTCTGTCTTGAAACTCACTTTGTGATCTAATATCCCTTACGTACTGTTATGCCAGTAAAACCTTTTAATGTAATGCATTGACATGTACATAAAATAGATAAGATCTTATATGAAGTGACAATTTTAACTGCCTGGTTTTAAATTAGATTTATCAAATTGAATACTTAAAAGACATTTCAGTATGTAAAGATTAGTATAGGTGTCCCATATTGAAAAACTTTTTAATGGAAACCAAAATATTGAATGCATTCATAAAAGTGCACTCTCAGTGATAAATAAAAAATTCCACATGTAAGTGTATTAAGCATTCGTTGAAGGCTAATTTAATTTTATACCGGGTTAAACATAAATCTCCAGGAAGAAATGATCTGTGTATTATTCTCTTAAGAGGTGGAAGATATTTACTAGGGCAAAACTTCACTAAAAAGAAACCTCAATTATAAATGTCAACTATAAGGGTGCCTGGGTGGCTCCGTCGGTTGAGCGTCTAACTGGGGCTCAGGTCGTGATCTCATGGTTTGTGACTTAAAGCCCCGCATTGGGCTCTGTGCTGACAGCTCAGAGCCTGGAGCCTGCTTCAGATTCTGTGTCTCCCTCTCTCTCTGCCCCTCCCGGCTCGTGCTCTGTCTCTGTCTCTCTCTCAAAATAAATAAACATTAAAAAAAAAAAAAAGAAATGTCAACTATAGTACTTTATGGTAAGTTTAAAGTGTATTGCTCTTAGTCATGTATTTTAATATCTGGAATTTACAGTGCTGTAATGATTTTTCTTTAAGGGGCTGAAAAAGTACAATGAAACTTGTGATTAAACATCCCAGGCAGAAACACCTTGTAGTTTAGCTTCATAGTTGTGCTATATTAATTTTCAAAGTTGCCGCCTTGGCCACAGCTTCTTAGTAATGATTCCAGCTGCTTGTCCAATCTTTAGAGCTTTGCTCCTTTTGGTTTTAGTGAACATATTTTATCTTCCCAAATAGATCTAATCAGTTAACGTTTACAAGGATATTTAATTGAGCCTGATGTGGGGCTTGAACCCCCAAACTGCGAGATCATGACCTGAGCCAACGTTGGCTGCTTAATCCACTGAGCCACCCATTTTTAAAGCAATATTTCACAATCAAATATACACAACTGAAGTAGATTGGCTTTTGATAGCAAATATTATAATACTACAAATATCTCAATTGTGTTTTTTAAATTATTAAGTAGAAATTGAGAAGTATGAGTCAGTGCACTGGGCTCCTACCAATAGACTTAAAGGATATTTTAATTGAATATTACTCATTATTGTTCAGTAGAAAATAGTATAAGGTTTATTTGTAACATAAAGAAGCAACCTATGTGCTATTCAATTCATTCAATTGCTAATAAATTGAGAATTCCTGATTCAGTATTTTTTTACTATGTAGTGTGATGCCCTTAAACTTTTCACTTAAATACTTAAATACATATAAAGTTAAATAAAATCTATTTGGTGAATTATTTTTCCATGTGAGTAGGCAAACTTGGGATATAGCTGTTCTTGATAGAGAATGTTACATACGTTCATTTCCAGAATCATGCACCTTACCTGATAACCAGAGTAACGCAGGTTAACACTGGCTTTTAGGAAGGTACTTGTTTCATTAGCTTCTGGGAACAAACATCATAAACTTAATATCCCAAACACGCAGTTTTCTTTTTTTTTTTTTTAATTAAAAAAAAAATTTTTAACGTTTATTTATTTTTGAGACAGAGAGAGACACAGCATGAACGGGGGAGGGGCAGAGAGAGAGGGAGACACAGAATCGGAAGCAGGCTCCAGGCTCTGAGAGGTCAGCACAGAGCCTGACGCGGGGCTCGAACTCACGGACCGCGAGATCGTGACCTGAGCCGAAGTCGGTCGCTTAACCGACTGAGCCACCCAGGCGCCCCCCAAACTCGCAGTTTTCTGTTAAGAAAAATAAGGAGGCCTGAAATATTCATCACATAATGACAGGGGTTTTTTTTTGTTGTTATTGTTGTTTTTGACATTTTTAAGAACTGCTTACTATATTGGGTTACAATTGATGGTCTCCAAATCTAAGAAGGATAAAAAAAGTCATATCTCGACATGTCATTCCTGAGAGACTCTGCGTCAGGAAGGATCCAGTGCCCTGGGAATAACTTCAAACTCTTCCCTGTGGTCTTCTAAGTCTTTGAGTCGTGAGTTTCTTGCCCTCCCATCCCAGCTAACCTCAGGTCACTCCTCCCCTGCTCTCAGGTTATGCTCTAGGACTGATGGGGTCTCGTCTTACTGCTTCCAATATGCTGAGTCTTTCTGCCTTGGGTCCCTCAGAGAAGCTATTCTTTCTAGTGGAGAAACTACATATTGTTCTTCCCATGTTTGAGTCATTCCCACTTTCAAACCTCATTTTACCTATGCCTCTGGAGATCTTTCCCTTTGACCTTTTCTGACTGTCCTGTTTACATAGGAACTCTTTTTTCTCCTTCTAACTCTCATTTGTTCTCCATCATAGCACATAATCCTCTAGAAAAAGTCCTTTAAAAAAGTGATTACTTTTTAAAAATTTGTATTAGCATCTGGAATGTTGCTAAATAGATGTGCAGTATAAATGCCCTCAAAACCTGGGAAAGCACAAAGGCAATAAACATACGTTAGTTGAATGAATGAATGGATTTAAAACCAAAGGACCACTTGACATAAAATATTGTCAATATCTATTTCACTTTATGAGTTATTTTAGAAATGTCTTTTTGAGAGCAGGCCTCTATTAAATGATTCACATCCCCAAAGAACAGTTGCCATTTTGTTGCAGTTTACATTGTTTATCATATAAATCTTTCAAACTGTATATAACTTTTTTTGTCTAAATCTATGGAAGAATGAATGGTCCTTAGATATACTATAATGTTCCAAATTTTAATCAACATATTTTAAAGTAAAATGTGTGTCTAGAGATCTATGTTTTTTCCTTTTTTTAATTAATTATTATTATTTTTTTTTTGAGACAGAGAGAGAGAGACACAGAGCATGATTAGGGGAGGGGCAGAGAGAGAGAGGGAGACACAGAATCTGAAGCAAGCTCCAGGCCCTGAGCTGCAGTACAGAGCCTGATGTGGGGCTTGAACCCCCAAACTGCGAGATCATGACCTGAGCCAATGTTGGCTGCTTAACCCACTGAGCCACCCATTTTTAAAGCAATATTTCACAATCAAATATACACAACTGAAGTAGATTGGCTTTTGATAGCAAATATTATAATACTACAAATATCTCGATTGTGTTTTTTAAATTATTAAGTAGAAATTGAGAAGTATGAGTCAGTGCACTGGGCTCCTACCAATAGACTTGAACTTGAGATTTTGCTTTGAGAGATAATATTGACTAAGATATATTTTTTTCCCCAGAACCACAGCGACACGCATTTTCTTTGATTAGAGAACTCATAGCTGATACATGGGGTTTCACCTACAGTCCAGATCAACAATGAAAGCATATGAAGTTTTTATTGCCTACTAAGACATATTGTAAGCATATTGTAACCACATTTAGTATGGACCTATAATTTTGTGACACATGAAATGTTATGTATCAAGTTTTGACATTTAAAAAATATATTTTATATAGCTTATTTTTAGGGATTTAGTAATTCAAGCTCATTACTTTTGCCAAAATGTAATGCATCCAATGGAAAACTAAAGGTAAATTATATATATTAGTTTAACTTAAAATTCCTCCAGTGTAGAAGGTATTGTGCCTTATATCATTTGATATATAAAAAATGAGCTTCCATGAACAAATTTAAATGTAAAAAAGAAAAAAAAATACATTTAGCCCATTTTTTTTTCAAATGTTAAATAAAAATAAATAAATTAAGGCAATACAGCTAGTGATTCTGATCTCACTTTAGGAAGTCCTGCATTCCAGACAAATTTGGGTAGACTATGAAGGATGAGCTGATTTCTGAATTTTCAGGAAGTTTACCTCTCATTTATAAGGATAAATGATGGAGTTGAATACAAAACTTAAAACAAAATGTTAAATATGATGTCAGGGATACAAGTTTAAAAGCTGTAGTTTTTAGGAACACCCTGTGTATCTTCAGAAACATTTAAAAACAACGTGACAGTTGGAATAAAAGCCAATAACATATAAAAATCAGCACATAAGGTTTTTTAGTTCACTTGCCTGTGCTTAAAGATGATAGTGATATCTATTTTCCTTTTAGGTTTTGGCCTGCCTCCTTGAAATGACTTTACTGCCTTTTTAAGTGATTGTATGATTTATGTATTGTGTATTTAAGCCCAAGGTACCCTTTACTCCGAAATGACTCTGTTTGTCCTAGTCCATCCTGGTGTCTTGTGAGTTGCTGTCAGTGGTGTAGTCTACCCATCTTTGACCTCTGCATTATGAATCTACTGTAAGTTCATTGTGGCCCAGAGCATGATCTTTACAACTCATCTGTGAGTGTGGTGCCTGCTTAGTCTGAAAAGCGTAGCCTGGTAGGTAGGCCGGAGAGCAGGACATAGGGTTAGAGGCTGTCAGGCATTGAAAACAAGAGAACAAAACTGTATAGGAGTCTCGTTCAAGGCCATTCAAAGCCATCAGAATTTGGGTAATGGAGGTGATGAAGAATGTCTTCTAGGCAGTGACAGTTTGTCTGGGGACTTTGACATTGGTTTCATTGTCCTGTGCTTATTTATGCAGGGAATATAGCACTAAACACACCCCTTTCTGTTCAGAAACCTGTAAGGCTCCTAGAACATATGGGAGCGCCCTCACATCTGAGAGCTTATTTATAGGCTGTGTTTGAGGAGAGCTCAGTCCCAGGACCAACTTCTTGTCACCAAAAAGAGAATTCATTAACAACAGTTACAATACTGAATGGTGACAGAGAAGCAGGTCTTCAGTTTTGCAGAAAAATGAAATGTTGACACTAAATTTGAAATACATTTTTCTAAGTGGAGAAAACTTTTCCAAACTCCAAAATTTCAAGATCATGCAATTTGCATAAATAAAATAGTATTTTTAATAAAACAATCAAGAATGATTTGATTTAAATTTGAATTATCCCACTTATATGGAAGGGGCAGAATGCATTTTGAATAACACATGTATTTTAAATGTTATATTTGAGAGAATTGTAAGAGTTGTGCTCTTCTTGAGGACATTTATTTACTGTATGTTTGAAGAAATCAGAAGGCTATGTAAATTGAAATGATTAAATCTAATATGAAAAAGGAAAATATCCTCACTTATAAAATAAGTAGAAGATAATTCATTCAACTACTATTGGTGTTGGTATTCAGTGGTTTATCTGGTGCTTTCAAGTAATTTACAGCAGGGAGATTACCTTAGTTTTTATATTTAAAAATAACTGAAGTGATGATTTTATGATGTGTAAATGGAGTACATAGTGGACGTATTTCTTTTGTTTATTGAGCTGTGCTTTGTGTAAGAAAACTCCTAGAAGCAAAAATCTTGGTAATCTTCAGGCAAGATACAATTGATCAGAAAAAAAGTCATTTATTGAGAGATGAGAGAAAGGTGGCATTCTAAATAAGGATTTCATATGCTAATTTCAAGGTAGAATTTTTGGTGTGTGCACTTTTTTTCTTGAAATATCAAAATGGCTCTGTAATAATGTTTTGCTCACATTAGAGGCAATGAAGAGAGAATCTTTCCTTGTAAGGTTTTTACTGTTTATAAAGAATAATTTTTTTAATGCAATTTTGACAAAAACCATACTTACTTTTGGTTGGATTCTACACTGCAAAACCAGTTTAGGTATGTTTGTTTTAAATGACCATGTACACTAATTAGAAAGAAAACAATTCACCAGGAGCTATATCAAATACAGCCCTGCAAATGGTATGAGCTTTTTCCAAGGATCCATATTGTCCTTGGACTTGGCTGTTGTATTATACTTTAAATGGAATTGATTGTGTGGTTGTAATGAAAGTAACAGATTGATTTCTATCCAGTGTTACAAAGAGTAAATAGAAAAATGTTCCCGTCTTGACCTGCATTCATAACCAATGGGATTTGCTAGCTTTAGACCCAATCCTTCATAAGAGATAAGATGCAAATGTAATAAAACTGGCTTCTAAGTTTAAGGATCTTTTCAGTGCTCATCAAAGATGTTTCTTGTTGCATTTAGATGTGTTTGTATTGATTAGATCACAATCACCTAGGAAATGTTACTTTCTTTAAATGCTATTCATAATTCATCATGTAATTAGCATTCATATGTGGCTTTATAAACAGAGTAAGATTATTTAAGTGGTGGTTATGACATGGTGGTATACATTTTAATTGTCCTTTTTTAGTTAAAATCGAATTGCCTTTTTTAGTTATTTAAGTAAATGATGGTGGTTTAAGTTTGGATTTATTTGACTATTTTTTGGTTAACAAACATTTTTGGCTGTGGAGTAAATTTTTGCATTAAAGTATATTAGGAAAGGTGTAAATTTATGTATATTGCAGTAGTATTTCTTCTCAAGGACTATTTCTGCTGAATATGCATTCAAAATTATCATTGTACTATTTATTAAGATATGAAATAGTTGTTTCCAATAGTGAACTGCTAGCTTTTTTCCTCCATTGTCATTATTTGGAAGATAATCAGACATGAGTACTGTACTTAGATTTTTTTACTCTAGTTTTCAGGATTCTATGAGCATTTCTCCCTCTTCACCCTTCTGTAAATAAAACTCAGGCCCACAAAACAAGGAATCTAAATATAAAGTACAGTTGGTAACTTCCTTTGCTATAAATGAAGGAATGCAAAAAAAAAAAATCTAACAATTCATTTGTAAGCAACAGTTTCTTCACACATTATGTGACTTTTTTGGGATTTGTTTTATGTTTTGGGTAAAACAGTTTAGTATAATGATGCCTAGATGAGACAAAACAAAACATAACAAAATTAAAAAAAAAAAAAAACTAACACATTTGACTGCCTATGTTTCTCAGTTGGGGCTTCCAAGAGCCCTCTATTCTTCCAGCCCCCTCGCTACCCTGCAGGTTGTAGCAGACAATTCACAGGAAAGGCTTAGACATCGAGCTTGCACGCTTCTTGACTCCATTTTAAACCTTTTGTTCACACCAGGGTGGCATTTTTTCACACCGCATGTGGCAGTTTTGACTCCTATCCAACTTGTCTTATAAAATCAAAGTCTGTGATTTTTTTACATTCACAGGGCTGCTTCCTGAACGGCTGCTGCCGTTTGTGTCTTTCCTAGTGATTGGTGCAGAAGTTTATAGCAAAATGTGTTTTAGGGAGGGGGAGGAAGAAGAAAGCGATATGAAAAATGTTCTGGCCTGAAACACAGGAAACAAATTTTAAATAAAACAGATTGACTCTGCAAAGATAGTACATGAAAATTCAATATATTTACCCCTATTTTTTATTATTTTTCATGACCCTCTGCTGAATATACAGCTTAATTTAAAAATACCTACAGTGATACCACTTTGAAGTTGCATAATGTTATTTAAAAAAAAGTGTCATGTAATTGCAAATGAAAATCTCATGCTCAGACTGATACAATTATTTTCCTATAATTTATAATATTCGGTGAGTGCAAATGAATTCTGCTTTTAGAGATGATCTTTCAACATACCCCATTTGATTTGAAGTTCAGACCATGTATAAAATAAAACATGTTATTTAAAAAATTTATTAATTAATTAAAATAATTAATTAATTTAAATAATTTCTGCATCAACTTCTTCATTCCTAACGTTTTCTTCTTTCCCCTAGTCCTCATTAATTTCATTCATATGTCCTAGTAATAAATCACATAGGTTATTTCAAATAAAAAATATAAAGCAGTAATTATGAAAGAAGTGCAAAATTTTACCAAATGCAAAAGGTATGTGCATTGGCATGTTTCTACAGAGTAAATATTAGCAAGGATATAAAATCTACAATTGAGAAATCTGAGTTGATGATCTGGCAATAATAAATATATACATATTTTTATACTTTTACTTTGAAATTCTTATATTGTTTAAAGATTATCTCTTTTTTGTATTAATAAAAACATATAACATGTATTCTAAAATATTCCATAATATGTTGTTTACTTCAGTAATTTTTTGCAGGGGGTATAAGGAAAGATTTCTATTTTAACCAACAGATAATAATTATATGATTTCTTATATTTTCTGAAGTTTTAGAATAGTTCATTCTTTGTTTTTAAAATGACGGTTTCTTTGAATAGTAACAATTCAATTGCCACATAAACAGATATTAAAATCTGTTTCAAGAAGCAAACGTTTAAGGAGTAATAAGTATTTGTTAACAATGTTGACAAATTTAAGATGAAAGAATCTGATTGCATATTTTATAAAATTTTTAGCTAGAAAGCCAACTTAAGTAAAATCATTTTGGTTAATATAAGTCATCTATTTGATATTGTAGAACAGAACCATAGTATTATGCTTTAAAAAATATATATATATATATGTATATGAAAGAAAAAGTGCAGATTCTGATTTTTATGCCTTCTTCCAGGAACTACCTACATAAATTCGTTGCGTCTGAATTATTCATTGCAATATTTGAAGTATGAAATGTATCCATTATATTGAGAAAAACCTCAATCTAGAATTTGGATTTTTTTTCACTTTCTGGAATAACAAACCAGGACTGACAAGAACATAGCAGTGAGGTCTGTAACAGAGATGTGCTAGCAGACAGAACAACTGCTTACTTTTTCTTCTACAAATAGAGCCCGACGTCAACTACAACTCCTAGGAAGTATTTGAAAATAAAGCAAATAGAATTTTTTTCCAGGAATAACAAAATGAACATGGTTAATGTGAATAAAACTGTGTTTAAAACAAACGAAATGCAATGGATTTTATAGTCTGGAATTCTCTTCTGGTGCATAGATGTCTATCAAGTACAATATTTTGCCCATCTTTTAGTTAATTTAAAATCTGACCTCATTAGAAAGAGAAAGAAAAAGTTATATGTATTTGAATACAAACATTCTATAAAGATCAAATAAAATCCCTGTCACTAGAAACAAAACAAACAATTAAAAGCAAGGAAAATATCCAAATAAGCACATACCACTTGATTGAAGTTCAGTATTAAGCCTTCATATAAAACTAAACAGTATCTAGAAATCAAACAAACCATTTGAAATTAAGACTATGAAAGACAAGAAAATCATTACCTAAAGAAATGTAAGTCAAGTTTATGAAATAAAATTTACCTACTTTTGCAGCTCATATGTTTGTTGAAAGAAAGTATGACTTTATTTCATGTGCATGGCAAAGAATATAGAAATATACTTATCTCATGATTTTTCATTATCTGGTCTAGAAAACCCCAACTTTTATTGCTTTAAGTTTCTTATTTCCTGCCCTCCCCACCTACTCCCTCCGCTTCTTCAGACTGTCTTCTGTTCAGCATCTCTTCTCTTTGAGGTGAACAAAATAATACCCCCAAACAGACACACAAAATCACCACCAGTCAGCTGAAGAGAAATAGGTTTTCTGCCTTTGGCCTGTCCTCATATGTTAATAAAATCAGCACATACATTCTGCCACCAAATTCAGCTTGGAAGTAATCCTCTTCTACTTAAGGCTGGATGAAAAGAGTACTCATTGTGAATTATGTTTCATCTGTCACAATAACCTTCTTTATTCTGTCATGGACCTCCCCTTCGCCTGTGGCAATTAGAGAAAATAGGTATGGCTTGAAGTAGGAGATAGTGGTTCTTTTTTTAAACAAAACACAACAAAAACTGATGACACACACAAACAATGCTTGCTAAGCAGTATGCTGAAGACAAGCATATGAGGCATCTTGAAGTGACTGATTTTAAGCAAGAGAATACATTTCAGAACGAGCAGGTAGTATAGTTGCCATTGGTTATTGAGGACAAGCAGTGGATTGCAATCGTATTAAAAATGAAATGTGAACAGCGTATTTTCCTATGGAATACTTTCTAATTAAATCATGTCATAAGATACATATTATAAATAAATGGTATTTATTGAACATACCAAATCACAGTAATAAATTCACATGCCTTAAAGTATATTTCAATACTCCAGACTAACATTTTTACAAATTTTTGAAAGGGGAAAAACAAACAAAAATTTCCCCATGAACAGAGTCTATCAGACATTTTGTTTAACTTAAAATCAATGTGATTATTTGATTTACTTACTCTTACAAAGCACTGAAATACCTTGAGGCAGTTCAAGTTCACCTTTCTGGAATTAAATCTGTTAAATGATAGAAATCATCTAATCATCTTCTTAAGATGACATCTTAACTTTTTGGCTTAACAGGGTACATTTACACCACATGTAGTTACGAAGTTAAGCTAGAAGATCTTAAAAAGCTACGAGAGGAAAAGAAAAAAAAAACCCATAGTTGACAGAAAAGAAAATACTCCTTCTAGTAGCAAAAGAAAGTCACTGCTGATGAATTAACGCAAACAGTCATCATAACAGTTGGATAAAATAAAAGGATATAAATAATGTAAGCTATCAGGAAATTCATAAAATCTGAAGAAAAAATTCTGGAGACTAAAGGAAAACCTTTTGGCCCACCGCACAGGTTGGGCACAAAAGTGCTTGCTAAGCTATCTATTTCACACATGCAACGACAGAAGGTTCGATATTCATTCGATCGATGAGTGAAAAGGCACAATGGCAAAATCAGACAGACTTCTTTTCAAATACAGATCTCCAATGTCCCCTACAGTCTACAGATGCGCGGCTGGTGGTGTGGCTCCGACAGAGCAAGGGTTACATCAAGGCTGTTCTCTGGACCGTGCAAACAGTCTAGACCAATGACCTGCAGCATCATGCCCTTTGAAGAAGAGGCAAGTTCGGTCATGATGAAGAAAAATCAAGGCGTACCCCTTTTAACAATAGGGAGCAGCTCGAGGCTGCAAAGAGGTAAGCAGGGGTAAGAAGAAACCGGCATCTGCTTCCATGGTTACAGGCCAACTATGAGAACCTTGCTTTTCAAGGGAGTCTGTTCTCAGGCTCCCTCACGGGGTATGCCATGCATTATAAGCAAAGGCAGGTTGAGCTGAAATCCACATAGTTATTTCAGAGTAAAATGATACAGAGCACATGGCTGCCAGAAAAAAAAGTCACATGACTGTTAAGAACCTGACTTGGGCTACTTCAGAATAGAATTTTTCCTCCCTTATACCAGTTTAAATAAAGATGGTAAATTTGTATAAAACAAACAGCGATGATGAAGATGATTTTTATTTCTCAGGCTCTTAAGTGAGAAGAGGTCAAGAGTCAAGATAATACCCACCCTCCCATGGCAGGACCATGTAGAATTTTGTTAATATAGCTTTATTATGGATATCACTTAAAAATATTTCCTTTTTTTTTTTTTTTTTTTTTTTTTTTTTGCCAGACCTTGACATTGAATATATGTTCTTGTGAATCTCTCTCTCTAACCTGATTCTCTTTGATTTCCTGCCCTGGATTTTCCCATGTTTATGTTCATTTGTGTGGTTAGATCTCATGAGGAAGGTAGGAGATTTGGTGAGAAACTTCTTTGGTGTGGTGTTACTGTTCTAAGAAAGGGTAGGGTTTCCTCGGCCTTTTGAAATATTCAAAATTCAAATCTATGTCAAAACCATTAGCCTCTGACAATAGTTCTATTTCTAATTCACGCATTGATATTTTATCCGTTGCTTGCTACATCATGAGTCTGTAAATTCAAATATAAAAGTTTTTCCCCCCTTTCTGTGAGATATTTAGTTGTTAAATTGAATCTTGTCATATGACATACTAGCAGCTGATGCTATTTGAATAAAAATTTAACAAATATAAAATGTAGCATACTCTGTATTATTGAGAATAGGTCTATGATAATAACCACACGAAATGCAGACATATGAATAATTAACATAGATGAGACATTCTTCTAACAGAGTACCATAAGTAAATATTAGAGGAGCTCCTGTCTGTTACCTTCCAGTGACGTACAATTAACTATCGATGTTCCATGCAATTTATCCTTTGAGCAATTTTTGTTCACAAGTATATTGTTAAAATTAGGGAATGAAAAAGGAAGGAATGCTCCAAAGGGCAAGGCATAAAACACCTTTCATTAAATTAATTTTGCAGAAGCTTTGTATATTACTATAAATGAGCACTATATGGTCTGCTTGTATGGAGATGCTCATTTTATATACTTACCTCGAAGGAAAATTATCTTGTAGCTTTACAATGGCGATTAAGTGTTGGTGACCATGATAGCAACAATTTTATGCTCTCAACTGAGAAATCAGAATATAATTTTTTTGGCGTGTTCCTCCATACTGATGCCGGGTTTTGAGCTAGGTTCATGGCTAAACGTATGCATGCAGTTTTATTTCTTTCAGTGTGTTGAGATACATTAATTTCTATGCTTGGATGGTGAAAAAAGCATATATGGGGTAAAAAATAAACTATCGACATGTCACTGTTTTACTGTAGTAATTCATACACTGCTATAAGTAACGAACATATTATCTAAAAAGATGTTCTAGTTTTTAAGAAATGATTTACTTACTCCTAAGATAATTCAACATCAGAGTTTGTTTGATATAACAACAGATCATACTTGCTGGCAAAGGTCAAGTGCCAGTTAGTTCTTCAGTGGAAAAATCTACCTGTCAATTCTCCAAAGGAAAACAAAACAAAAGCAAATGCACTAAGGTTTACATAGTACATGATAATTTGTAAATTGTAGTTAAAAGAAAATGAGACTATTGCACGAAATCTGTTGCAAAATAGATGACTGGTTTTTTTTTTTCAGGTAACATTTAGCCATTAGTCTGCTCTTTTGTTTTTCAAAACATACTCAGTTTTGTGCATATTTATGTGTGAACATAAAATTACCCTAACTTGCTAAATGTGGATATATGTAAACACTTGGAGACATTGTCATAGAATCAGATTGGTGGTTATTAAAATCCTATTAGCACATAAATATGCAGATAGGACACTTAATACTGAGTATTTAGGGGGGAAATGACAGCCTCTTTCCTTAAGAAAGATTCTCTATATCTGAAGTATTAATAAATAGCTGGATAATATGTCCATACTCCATGTAGTTTGCAGCAAAAACTCCACTCATATGGCAAGATGTGTTGGATTTAAATATTCCTTAGAATATTTAGAATAATTAATGTATTTCACCTTCCTTACTGCAAAATCAGAAAAAGAAAAACTAAATTTGTCTTACCTAATGGAGCATCTGAAAGAAAAAGACTGAACTTTTCCAGTGCTTTAGTGTCTGATAGTGCTTTGAATATAGTAGGTGGTCAATAAAATACGTCTCTAACAAATAAATAAACCTGTGATTGCACTAATGGGACAATTACCTAAAAATAACACAATCTCCTAAAAGACGGGACATGTATCTACTTTCTCATGTATCTTTTTTTAACTTTTTGTTAGATCTTTCTGCACAAATCAGTATTTTTTGTCAGTAGTCTGTGCTTAACTTAATGCAATGTTGAATGGATTGCTTATATGCAATACTTTCTGGAGCAATCAGAAAACGAATGCATCTAGCGTATCCCCAAGAGAGGCATACACTTGACACCATTTTCCAAAGTTACTTAGTTTTTTCATGAATACTTATTAACTTATATGTATGTATGTATTTAATCAACTTTCCCCATACAATATTTATTAATTTAATATGACCTAATTTCAATGATGTGCTGAAGCTGGCTAAAACCAACTTGGAGGAGCTCATGGTAACTATTCCTTTCCAAATTCCACTTTTTTTAAACATTTTTTTTTAACGTTTATTTTTATTTTTGAGACAGAGACAGAGCATGAACGGGGGAGGGGCAGAGAGAGAGGGAGACACAGAATCTGAAGCAGGCTCCAGGCTCTGAGCCATCAGCCCAGAGCCCGACGCGGGGCTCGAACTCACGGACCGTGAGATCGTGACCTGAGCTGAAGTCGGACGCCCAACCGACTGAGCCACCCAGGCGCCCCCCCAAATTCCACTTTTAAGAGACATCCTTCTCTTAACTTGAAATCAGAGACAGCAGGAGTATTTGCACCATACAAATCAGCCAATACCGTAAATCAGGGCCTTTCCTTCTTTTTTTAGAAGCTGTTGTTAAAAATCTACCAGCATACTATTGCCTAATTTCCCCCTCTGAATCCATCTTTGTAGGTAAATTATAACAACTAAGAGGTCAATAGGGTTAGAAATTTTCTATTCATCAACCTGTCTAAAATATAAAACTATTTAAATTAATTATGTAGATTAGATATAAAAGAGAGGGACAGCTGTGGAAAATATTAGACACTCTAAATTTTTCTTAAATACTTAGCTTTTATATCAGAAAGTCACATAATTTATCTTTCTGACTTTTCTTACTTACCTGAATAAACATCTATGTTTATTCCTTTATCTCTTTTCTAACAAAATATTTACATACTCTGATATGTAATTGTCAGCTGATTTTTAAGTGAGTGACAACAGGGTTCTGAAAATTTCCAGACATCCTTTAAATGGGTCTCTAACTTAGACTCATTTCATTAGCAGTGAATTTTGTTTAGTTTATTTATTTTGAGAGAGAGAGAAAGTGCAGGGGAGGAGGAGCAGACAGGGAGAAAGAGAGAATCTGAAGCAGGCTCTGCGCTGATAGCACAGTGGTGACAGAGCCTGCTGCGGGACTCAATCTCACGAAGTGTGAGATCATGACTTGAGCGGAAACCAAGAGTCGGATATTTAACTGGTTGAGCCACCCAGGTGCCCCTCAGTGAAGTTTTACAAAACTGAGACGAGATATCTTGAAGTAATTTATACTTTTGTGTAGCATATCATTTAACCTCAGGCATTTTATGAGAAGTATTAACCCACTCGATCTCTTGAATGAGATTATTATGTGGAAAACAAAAATGGGAAATCTATGAGTGGAGAAATGAAATACACATTTTTGACAGACAAACCACTGAATTCCCATTTCATCTTTTATCTATGAAATTACTCTGGGTAGGTTATAGGTAAAAATCTCTAAATGTGGGTGGATTATAAGTATAGATATTTGGTGAAATAATAAATGATTTATTTATTTTATAAATAAATTTATTTTATTTATAAAATTTGTATATTTACAAATACCTGTATAAATGTATATACTTTTAAAATATAAAATATACTTTATATTTATACAAGATATATATTCAAAATATCTAAATATATTTTATATTTGTATGGGAATATGTAATAAGTTTATATCAATATATTTATATGAATAATTATTTATAAAATCCATTCTTTTTTAGTTGAAGAAATGAGTTCTATGGTGGCATGTTTTCAAGTATCTCTGCGATCTACTTTGTGACAATACATGGGATGACTTATATTATGGTTCTAGTTATATTGTGTTTCTAATTGGCTTCCCAATCATACATCCCAAACACTCTGCACTTCAGCTTATATGGATCTCAAATTAGTTCATTAATTTGAGCATCTGTTTTTGGTCCAAGTATTGTATTATTCTTTGGGAATCCAAACATGACTAATACATGATTTCTGTCTTTCTGGAGCCCATCATCAGGTGCAAGAAGAAAGCATCTTCAATATGCTGCTATCATGAGAGAAAACCATTTGAATATGACTCTAGTTTATTTTTTTTAATGTTTATTTATTTCTGAGACAGAGAGAGAGAGAGAGCATGAGTGGGTGAGGGGCAGAGAGAGAGGCAGACAAAGAATCTGAAGCAGGCTCCAGGCTCTGAGCTGTCAGCACAGAGCCCAACACAGGGCTCGAACTCACATGATCATGTAAGACCATGACCTGAGCCGAAGTGGGTCACTCGACTGACTGAGCCACCCAGGCACCCCTAACTCTGTCTACTTTAAATCTAATATACACCTATATTACAAATGCCAATAATTATCCCAGAATCTCATATACTTTATGTATTCTACTCTCAGTACATATTAGATGCTGGTGCATCACAGCTCCATACCTACAAATACAATTACAAACTGTATAGTCAAGATGGCAAGGACATGATTCTTAATATAGACCTAAGTAAAGAGTTAGTGAAGACAAATAAATTACAGAAACTAGCTCTACATCCTATTTATGAATGCAAGGAAGCAGGTCATATAAAGTCAGGATTCTCAAAGGATGCTAAGCCATTATCATAAGACAAACATGTAATAATCACTTGTAAACCCAATGTGAATTCTCACAGACATTCAACTTGGACAATATTGTGTTGTGTGTATGTATGACATGTTTGAATACTCATGGAATAAGATGCTTCTGACAGTTGGAAAAAAATATTTTAACATATGCTTCCAAGAACTCTAAAACATATAAAAAGTTGTAAAAGGCATTACTTTGTTATTATATTAACCTTATTGAACATAATAATACAATTTTAGCAATGGACAATTCTCTAAATGCCACATAACTTGGAACCCTTCTTTCTTTCAAACAGTACTTCACAATGTTGATAATATATTAATGCAAAATATTCACACATGAAAGGTTTTTAAATGACTTATTTGATGTAAGGTCTTTAATGAAAATACTTTTGATTTTTGATAGATTATTTATAAGCACGATTATATTTATACATTTATAAGCACTATTGTCTTTCAGTTTTATAAATAAAAGTAGTCCTTTTATATACGTTTTTAGAAGCTATTTTTCCTTTTGATAACACAAAAATTTTTTTTTTACTTTCTCTCTGGAAAAGTTAATTCATCTTTCTTGACCTAGCTCAACTATCTTCGCTTCTGTTAAGTATTTCCCTTCTCTTTGGAACATCTTTGTTTCCTGCCTTTCTGTCCTTCTCACCCACTCGCTTTCCTTCCCATCTGTACCATTTACATTTTTACTAAGGTAAAATACTAATAAAAATAGATGGCAATAGAAAAGCTTTAAGATATATGCAGAAATCTTCACACTGGAGAGCTGTAGTGACTGAATATAAAACTCAGCTCTGAACTTTCAACCACTTTTTAAGAAATGCTTTGTCTGAACCTTAAAAAAATGCAAAATAAAAATAATCTCTCACCCTTCTGAAAGGGGAAATGAACTTTCTACTTTAAAGCATGAGGTGTACATGTGTTTATAATAAGCCATGTTTAGGCTCCATTATCGCCGAAATTCCAAAAATTGTTGTTTATTATTACTAACAAAAGATTATGAAAAGCAATTTCCCTTAATTTGCATATCACAATCTTGCTATTTTTGTTAAGCATCAAATCTATTCTACTGAGCTATTTTGAGTGTGTGTGTGTGTGTGTGTGTGTGTGTGAGTGTATGTGCATGTATATTAAGAACCCTCTGATGTTAACATGTCTCAGTATTTTGTATAATAAGCATCTCTCAGTATTTTGTTTTTATAAATGGATGCCAACTATTGTGCTTACTATATAGCAAATATATTGCTATATTTGTGTTCCCTGTTGCATTCTTTTTTTGTCAAAGACGTAATTGAATCCTTAATATGCCCAACAACAATGCTCAGTTTTGCTGTAATTAAAAAGACACTCATTCTTTTAAGTGTTTCTTTTCTTTAAGGGCTGTATCCATTGACCTAACTTATATTCGTTTCTAACTTATATTTATTATCATATATCTTACAGAAAACATATTATGATTTAATAATGATCATTATTTACAATAATATATTTATAATAATATTCAATGTTACTAACTAAAGGTAACATATCTATATGATATTTCTTCAGTTGCTTGTGTGTGTGTGTGTGTGTGTGTGTATATATATATATATATATATCTAAGGTGCTTGAATCAGAATATGATTAGCAATATCTCTAGATGATCTGAAGTATCTTAAAGTTAACTATTTACCTGATACAAAACTCGATATAAACCTGTCTGCCTTCATAGACAGATAGATAGAGCATGTAGAGCATGAACCATGCTCTATCTATCTGTCTATGAAGGCAGACAGGTTTATATCGATCATCTAGAGATATTGCTAATCATATTCTGATTCAAGCACCTTGGGTAGAGTCTGAGATTTTGCATTTCTAAGACCCCAGGAGTGACAAATACTTCTGGTCTGTAGAGCACAGTTAGAATGTCAAAGAGTTAGAGAATTATGGAGTTCCAGTTTGGGCTTTGCCCCCAGATGCTGATCTTGACCAAGAGACTTTTTCCTCTTGACTTTGCTCCTCATCTATAAAATGGTGGACTTGTGTTTCTCCTGCTCTTCACAGAATTGCTCTGTGGTTGAAATTAAATTAATTAGGAAAATGCTTTGTAGATATTTTGTCTTATCCTTGGAATAGTGTATTTTATACCCTAATTTCTGTTGGTGTTTGCCCATTTAGCTTGAAATGATGGAGCCAGCTTTAATCTTATCTGTCAATAGTTCTTTGTTCTCATTTACCCTCCCCGCCTTTTTACCCATTCACATGTTCTTTCAACAGATATTTATCGAGCAGCTACTATGCAGTATGAGTTGTGCCACCTTCTGAAGATATGATTGACTTCTTCTTCCTCCTCCTACTTTTCTTCATTCTCTCAAATAATTTCATTTATTGATTTCACTCTACACTCTGTACCTCTCTTACCCTTCTTTCTGTCTTCCATAGAGTGTTGGAATCATTAATCTGAAGGCTACGTTTTTAAAATCAGTTTTATCCAATTCCATAAATATTCATTGATTCCGCCCTATATGGCAGATTCTCTGCAAAAGGAATATAAAATTGAAGAAGTTAAAGAAAGGACAGTCCTTTTATTACATCAGTTGCATTCTCTTTAAGGAATGGGATATTTTGTGACTTCTCTAGTAACTACAGTACAAGGCAGGATGAGACTAGTGTCATCAGACTGATGAATAGTGAAAAGGTTGCTTAAGAGGTGAAAACAGCTGATTTGAGAGCTTTGCAACAGGAAACTGAACTGCAGATAGGAACTGAACTGATGTGTGTGCCCTTAAGGAAACAGGCCATAATAATTATTGATAATATCTATCTGTATGTATAAAGCCTTCTTAAAAATGGCCAGGGGTGCCTGGGCGGCTCAGTTGGATAAACATGCAACTCTTTTTTTTTAAATTTTTTCCAATGTTTATTCATTTTTTGAGAGAGAGACAGAGCACAGGCAGGGGAGGGGCAGAGAGAGAGGGAGACACAGAATCTGAAGCAGGCTCCAGACTCTGAGCTGTCAGCACAGAGCCCAATATGGGGCTTGAACGCACGAACTGCAAGATCATGACCTGAGCTGAGGTTAAGCATCCAACCCTTGATCTTAGCTCAGGTCTTGGTCTCAGGGTCATGAGTTCAAGCTCCATTTTGATCTCTGTGCTGGGCATGGCACCTACTTATAAATAAATAAATAAATAAATAAATAAATAAATAAATAAAGTTATAAGCCGTGACAGAAGGAAATGAGAGGAAGAAAAGGGTGGATGTTACATGTGGAACAAATCATACCTTCTCCTCTCAGCTTTTATTCATGGTGAATGACTTGGGCAAATGATCTGACATGGGCAAAAAGATTTTAGAACTTTTCTTTAGGTATGCATGAGGGAAAGCTGAAAATTGTCACTGGAGTCACACTGTGATGGCCTTGGATGCCACCTACAGGAGTCTGTACTCAGTTTGGGGGACATGAAGAAACCTTGATTGTTACTGTTACTGTTGGCCCCTCTGCTGTGCATTCAAAGTCAACCTTTAATTCAAGTCTTTGGAATTTAAATACAAATCCACTGTGGGGCGCCTGGGTGGCTCGGTCGGTTAAGCGTCCGACTTCGGCTCAGGTCATGATCTCACGGTCCGTGGGTTCGAGCCCCACGTCGGGCTCTGTGCTGACAGCTCGGAGCCTGGAGCCTGTTTCAGATTCTGTGTCTCCCTCTCTCTGTGACCCTCCCCCGTTCATGCTCTGTCTCTCTCTGTCTCAAAAATAAATAAACGTTAAAAAAAAATTAAAAAAAAATACAAATCCACTGTAAGAACTGAGCTCAGATGGAGCAGATTGGCAACCCTCCAGATAATCTTTTGCCAGTTTTCACCAAGGGGGCAAAGCATACTGGGCACAGTATAATGGACTGTGTGAGGACACCTGGCTGCTAGGTCCTTGTTTAATAACTTGTTAGTCTGTTGACCTTAAAGAAGGCATTCACCTCTGTGAGTCTTAGGCGCTCTTTCTTAATGATGGGAATAGTAAACTCTGCCTATTTTCAAAGTCATTGTGAGAGATAAATATGATAAATAAATTTGAAAATCCTAAATTTGGAAAATATCAAGGACTGTCCAACTATAAGAATTCTCTCTTAACTTTTTCTATTCCTCAGTACCCCTCCAAGGTGGGACACTCGAGGGGGTGATCTTTTCGGCCTCCTTTTCCTTCTCCTTTAAATGAAATCCTGTCTTTTTACATCTTTTTAGGTCTTGGTGTGCACTTGTTGAGAACACATCCAACCATTTGTTTTGCCTGTTCTTTTTTAAAACCCTAAAATCGTCCATGAAGCTGCTCCTACTCTTTTATGCTATAATGAATTTTTAAAACTTATTTTGAGAGGGGGAGGGGCAGAAAGAGATGGGGAGAGCGAATCTCATGCAGGCATAAAGCCCGACTCGGGGCTTGAACTCACAAACCATGAGATCACGACCTGAGCCAAAACTAAGAATCAGACGCTTAACCGACTGGGCCACCCACGTGCTCCACTCTATGTGTAGGATGTACTAATTGTATTGTCCTTCTTACTAGCTTAAATATCACCTCTTGAGGTAACCATCACCCACTGGCTACTGCACCCGCCGTGGGATCACTTGCCATGTTCCTTTATTTGCTTTATGGCACGTTTGATTACTAAAATTACCTTCTTCATTTATTTGCTTGTATATTGTATGTCTGTTTAGCCACCACAATTTTATTAGCTCATTATGTGACGGACGGTATCATGGGAACTGTGGACAGCAAAATAGGAACTGAACGGATGTGTGTGCCCTTAAGGAAACGGGCCATAATAATTATTGATAATAATATCTATCTGTATGTATAAATATCATGGGGTAAGAGGTGCTATAAAGAATAAAAGCAAGCTGACAGGTTAGAGAAGGAAGGATGTTATACCATTTTGTGTCAGATGTTCAGGGCAGGAGCCCCTGATTAGGCCCAGAAGGAGGGAAGGGAGGGGCATATTGAAGGAAAAAGTGTTCCAAGCAAAGAGAGCTGAAAGTGCCAAGGCCCTGAAGTGGGGGCATGCTTGATGTTTTTAAGGTCAAGTGAGGAGGAACCACCGGTGGCTGAAGGACAATGAGCCAGGCCTGAGTAGGAGGGGATGGGACCACGGAGCAAAGATGGCCCTGGGCTCTATCACACAGGCTTCAGATATGAGATTTTTCTGAGTGAAGTTGCACATCTCTGGAAGGCTTTGGGCTGCAGAGTAACGCCATTGGACTCAGGTCACTCCTGCTGCCTTATGATGAAGATCAACTGGGAAGGGTGACAGAAGCGAGCACTGGTGGTATCTAGAACTCCCAATAAGTCCCTCTGCTTACCTCTTCCCTGACACATGGTCATGCCACTTTACAATAGTCATGGTAGGAGTGTTTACACCATGGAGGTGTGCAAAAGTTCCAAATCAGGAATTTCCTCTCTCTCTCTCTCTGCCCCCTCTTCATTTTGCCCTTGCTTACTTTCCTTCCTTCATCCCTCCTCCTTTTCTTCCTTCCTTCCTTTGTATTCTTTCTCTTCCTCCTTCCTTTTTTTTCTAACATTCTAAGTATTTATTATTTATAAATAAAGTTGTTGATAAACATTTACGAGCACATCTTGGAGAACACTAGGAGGTTGTTACAACAATTCAAGTGAGAGATGATGGCGGCTTAGATTAGACGAGGGTAGTAGTGAAGGAGATGATAGGAAGTCATCTGATTCTGGAAGGAATCTCCAAAGAAATCACTGAGTGGCTTTGCTGACTGAGAAAATGGCGCACCGAAGATGGCTTGCAGGTTCTTGACCTAAATAACTGAGAGAATAGCTGTCATTGATTAAGGTGGAAATGGCTTCATTCAGGAGGACCAGTTTTGGAAGAAGTGTCAGGAATTTGGTTTCAGACATAGGAAGATTCGGATGTCTCTTGGGTCTGTCCGAATGGAGATATCATGTAGAAAGTTGGATGTTTGAGTTTGGCACTCGGGAGAGGAGTCTGGACTAGAGATGTCACTTTGGGAATTGTCTGTAAAGAGAATGCTATGCCCTGTTTTTCAAATTTTAAATAAGGATTGATCACATACCAGTTATTGAGAGTTTTCATGCAAATCAGAGGAGCAATGTCAATGCGTGGCTATTGCATCTTGTGGAGACTGCTGACTCAGATGGTCTCTTGTTACATTTTTTCATAATTTAAGCAACTAAGTAAATCCTATGCCAAGAGTGGATTGAAGGCCTACTTGCTCCTCCCCCAGTTCAATTTCCTGCCTAAGCTTTTTGCTTCTTGGAACCAGTTAGCTCTAGCCATAACTTCTCAAAATCTGGTTCCAGGACCCAGAACTGCCTGCATCAGAATTAAATGAGTGTATTTTAATTTTTTAATATTTTTTAAGTTTATTTTACTTATTTTTGAGAGAGAGAGAGAGAATGGGAGGGGCAGAGAGAGAGGAAGAGAGAGAGAATCCAGCAGGCTCTGCACCGTCAGTGTGAAACTGGATGTGGGACTGGAACCCACGAACCATGAGATCCTGACCTGAGCTGAAATCAAGAAATCAGACCCTTAACCAACTGAACCACCCAGGCCCCCTAAATGGGTGTATTTTAAAATGTAGAATCCTGCATTCAAATACTAGACCTGTTAAATAATAATATTAGCCCAAGGTCCAAGTATCCACGTTGTAACAAATACTCATTGTTATTAGTATGCACATAAAGATTTGGCCATTCTTGATAAAGTTTGTAAATATAAAGTATAGTATGTATTTTTTAATTTTTTAAGTGTTTTATATCTTTTTGAGAGAGAGCAGGGGAGGGGCAGAGAGAGAGGGAGACACAGAATCTAAAGCAGGCTCCGGGCTCTCAGCTGTTAGCACAGAGCCCGATACGGGGCTTGAACCCACAAAATGTGAGATTATGGCCTGAGCCGAAGTCGGACATTTAACCAACTTGCCATCCAGGCACCCCTAAAGTATAATCTTTTTATCCTTTTTAAGAATATCCATTTGCAAAAATTTTTATGACAATTAATATCATTTATATAGTTAAACCTGCCCACTCATATTCTAGATTGCATAGATTAGAACAGAAATGATTTCAGTCATAAAGATTTTGGTCTTCAGTTAAGTAACTCAATAGTAAAATCAAATTTAATCCTCTTTTTTCTTGCATAAGGTACAATTTTAGGATACTGCAACTTTAAGATATATTCAAACCAAAAAACCTCAGTTTTAATTTTAGACATTGAATTGCTCTGGTACTTTTAAAAGTTTGCTAAATATTTTTTATTCTCCCCTGTTCTGGACACAGGATAGAATTGTATTGCATTTCATAGTCTCCTTGTGATTTACATAGGCCAGAAAAGGTGTTGAGGCCAGTAAGTATTGTACCTGGGGCCAGAATATTTAATTTCAAGTGTTCCTTCATCTTTCTTGTATCTTTCTTCATAATTGAGATGGAAGCTACCTTGGTTTTGTATTTACCTGAGTTACTATGATTACCAGTGCTCCTCTGCCAATCTGTAATAGATACTTAGCATGAGTGAGAAAAACCTTTGTAATTCTAAGCTGCTAGGGTGGAGATTGGTTATTACTGCAGCATAATCAATTTTCTCTAGCAAAACTCAGTTATCTTGGACCAGAGTTATCTTCCATTCAACAGATTGACATTGTGAACTGACCTAAGGTAATTGTCAGGGATTTCTGTCAATATATTAATCTTTGACAATAAAAGATTGGCAGGAACTAAATATATATGTCTCTTCTCTTGCAACTTTGTTACCAAGGAGCTTGTTTAAAAAAACAAACAGAGGGGCGCCTGGGTGGCTCAGTCGGTTGAGCGTCTAACTTCCGCTCAGGTCATGATCTCACTATCCATGAGTTCGAGCCCCGCGTCGGGCTCTGTGCTGACAGCTCGGAGCCTGGAGCCTGCTTCAGATTCTGTGTCTCCCTCTCTCTCTGACCCTCCCCCCGTTCATGCTCTGTCTCTCTCTGTCTCAAAAATAAATAAACATTAAATTTTTTTTTTTTAAAACAAACAGAAAAACCAATCCCCCAAATAAATTACAGACCAATTTATGCAAACATACAAACTTTTACATTAGTTACAAAATCCATCAAACAGCCCATTCCAAACGTCTGGAGGTAATCTCTGTTCTCTGTCCTTTTCGGCATGCCATGCAGCACCTGATAAGAAGGAGTGAGTAAAAATTAAATAGAATTTTAAATCTAAAGTGTCAAAGATGTTAGCCTCTTGGCCTTTTACTAGGATTTGTATAAGTTGTCCACGGAGTGAGATGATTGCCCAGTATTTCTAGCCAATCAGCATCTTGAAGCCCACCTGTCTCGCCAATGAAAAGCGGTCACATCCTTTGTAAATTACCAACACCCCACTCCGTGTAAAATTTCACAGTGCAATATGTGGAAATTCAAAGCATTTGTTACAGTTGCCCCTAGAGTTCAAGCTGTTCATTAAGAAACTTGAAATCCTAACCAACCTAGAGAGTGATTCCTTAACTAGAATTCTTCAAATCTTAATCAATTTTTTTCTAGTTTGTAAGTTAAAGGTAAACTAATGTACTTCATATTGTACCTGGTGGAGCGCTTTAAACTAAATTATAGGCACTAACAGAATTAATTATGGATTTTTGCTTATTTACCTTTATGTTCTACTAGGAGTACAAAAAACATAAAACTGACAAAAACTTACATTATTTTACTTCACAAATACAAATGTAATAGTACTTGAGGCTTAAGTTTACTTTAGATGATGTGAAGTTTTTCATATTTCTATAGTTTCCTTCAGTATTTAATAGATCAATAACTATTTGTACTTACTAAACAGCAACAAAATATCATTGAATTGTTTTTATGTTGTGTAGAATTTTTTTGGAACCAAAACAAAAAATAGACTATATCAGCTTAAAATGAAAATCTTGAAACATTGGGATGTAAGTTTAGATTCTGCTGTCCTCTTTCTGCATATTCATGGTCTGGAAAGGATACTAACCTTCCTTAATGTTTTAGTTTCCAAATATTTTGCCAACTGTGAATGAACTAGGTCAATGAAGGAAAACATTCTTCCTACAGCCTACATGAATATTTTGCTGTTTGAAAAACTGAACTAGGCCATCAATCATTTTGTTAATATTTGTAGATTCTCTCTCACAGAGTTGGAATATAACTACTTGTAAAACTCCATCAGTTAGTATGTTTCCCCAAATAGTTACCTCATTTCAAATTCTGTTAGTTACTGTTACATATAAGTTAATTTCTGAATGCCTTTGAGAGCAAATAAGATTAGAAAGGAAATTAATTTTATCTAAGCTTATAAAATGACTGAAAAATATTCTTAAGAATCTGGAGTTGTGTCTTGAATATTAAAATTTTAGACATTAGATGTAATTTATGATGATATGTTTCAATATTAACATTTTAAAATAAAACTTTTAAAAATTGCATTCCACTAATAACCCCTATGATTCAAAAAATATTGTTTATAAAGTTACAGATATTAAATTAACTGGTGGTGTTGGGGTGCCTGGGTGGCTCAGTCGGTTAAGCGTCTGACTTCGGCTCAGGTCATGATCTTGCAGTTTGTGAGTTCGAGCCCCATGTCGAGCTCTGTGCTGATAGCTCAGAGCCTGGAGCCTGCTTCAGATTCTGTGTCTCCCCCTCTGTTTGCCCCTCCCCTGCTCATGCTTTGTCTCCAAAAAATAAATAAACGTTAAAAAAAATTTTTTAATTAATTAATTAACTGGTGGTGTTTCATATGTTTACCCACGTGACAACATTTTATCTCTAAAATTAATTTATGGCATTTTATAAACAGTAACAATGGTAACAAGAGCACAGTTTGCCTTCATAGTTAATTTATGTAAACTTAATTTTGGCTGGACCTGTTTTAACATTTTTATTAATTTTGACTCCTGTGAATTTTGATTTTTGGAAGTCATATATTTCCAAATTTAGAAAACAGACCTACAGACCTTTGGATTGGTTATTCCTAGCAAAGTAATTTATTGATATTAGTGATCATATTATTATGTAATAGTTTTTAGGGAATCTAAGAGAATGACTATTTTTATTATAGCAAAGGTGGTTCCAACTGACGGGATTTAAAGTGAAATATTTAATTTTTTTAGACATCTCTTTTTGATGAGGATGTACATTTTTGGTTTAAGATTTTTTTCTGAAAAAAAGCAAAAACATTTTGGATGTGTGTTAGTTCAGGAATATTTTTTTTTAAATTTCCGCTTTATTGATGTATAATTGACATATAAAATTGTAAGAGATTTAAAGTGTACACTGTAGTGATTTGATATACATTGTGAAAGGATTCCCCCATCTAATTAATTAATATATCTATCACCGCACATATTTATTTTTTTCTTGTTATAAAAACATTTAAGTTCTACTCTCTTAGCAAAGTTTGTAGAAATTTTTAATGATGACCACGTCTTGATTCATTTCTTTTCCTTTCAGGTTATTGATCATTAAAATGGCATTGTAAAGGGATGACTCAGAAATAACAGTAAGTCTTAATTATTTGAAAGACATACTTTAATATTGTACTAAAACATATGACAGCATATTTGGCATTTTTTTCCCGTTCTAATTTTGTGGGCTAGTATAGGGCATAGAATGTGAACAGAAACCCCTAGACCTCAAAGTATATTTTTATTTGAAGCCAAAATATTTTTAACTAAACTGTGCTAGTCAATAATTTTTGGATTTGGCAAACTGTAGTACAGTCCTATTTTTGAGAAAAGTCAACAAAGTGTTTCCCTTCTAATTCAATATCCTTATTTTCCCTGAAACAATTTTTCCTTTTGGTGCAAAGGCTTATGAACTTAGTGTTTTTACAGGAACAATAATACATTGTTTCTTTTGCTATGCTGAAAATAATTAATGTTTATGTTGGATTTAAACTTTTGTCAGTCAGAAGATCTACTGACTAAACCAGATGAGATAGATATGATAAGATTTCTTTCTTTATTAGAGTTAGATGATCCCTGTTGGTAATACACTTATATTTCATGTTTATATATTACCATTGCTCTTTTAAGCCATGAATCTTAATATGTTTCATATTTATAATAAGCTATTTTGATCAGCCATATGTTTTCTTCTGAAATGGACATATATCCTACACAATAGACTAGAAGAATATTTTGTCTAGTGGTTATTCATTAGAATAATTTAAAATATCTGCTCTGGCTAAATTATTAACCAATACTTTAACACAGTATTATTTTAATGCAACAGATTTACTTTCTCTCCTGACATTAAAATATATTTTTCTGTTTGTAACATTTCTACCCAAAGACAGTTGGAAAAAAAATGCACTTAACAAAGATAGCCTCAGTAGTAAAACACAGAAAAACAACATTAAATGCAAAATAGTGGGTGAATTTAAATATATGTGTGCACACACAAATACACACACATAGAAATGAAATGGCTAAATAGTAATATATCATTGCATATCTTATAGATATGTAATTATGTATCATATAAGTATATAATGATATAGAATATATTTAAATACATTATATAAGTACATATAAGTAAATTATATAAGTATATGTAAATATTTAAATATATGTGACTATATAGACATATAATTAAAAAAGCAATATGTTGTAAAACTCAAAACAGACTCATACTAACCTTTTCCTCCTCTTAGTCTCCATCCCCCTCCCTGAGATAGTCAATGTCAAAGTGTGCTATGTTCCCCTGTATCTCAGGAGAGTTTCTCCAACCTCAGAAAGCACAGATGCATATCTCTTTTGTCAGAAAGAAGTAGTTTTGCTTCTGATATATTTTTTTTATGACCAAAATATCAAGAACATTGCTCTTCACCTTGTCTTTCATAGCCATCCCTTCAGGTTAATATGCATAACATGCCATATTTTGCCACACTACTTTTAATTAAAACAAAAATCTGGATGTTCACCATCCTTTTTTTATGACAGCCAGAGATGAGAAAATACCTGTATTGCCATGAATGGCAAATCTCAGTGATGTTTTCATTCCAACTCTGAGAGGCATGAAAATGACTCCAAGGCCTATGTTAGAACAGATAGCAAGATTTCTGAAGTGAATAGTAACTCAGTAAACGTGAGTTCTTGTCCTGATCTGTCTGTGATGTGTTGTTACCCATCTCCAATACTATCCGATCCTTATTATAGAATACATGCTGCTCTGATGTAAGGGTGGCATTCTTCAGACACCACAATTGATGAAAAAAAAAAGAATCACGTTATAAAATTACGTGTTTCAGTATAAAGGAATGAGTTAGAGAATGGATTTGCTGTTTTACTACTATCAGTGGTTAAAATATTCAGGATTTTCTTTAAAATTAGGCAATATGAAAGAGAGAAAAATAAATTAAGCCATAGACTTTTATAAATGAACGTAATTCAAGGAAAATAAACAGTGAAAACATAGTTGAGGGTAAATAACATTACTTAAAACATTAAGCGATTTTGTTTAGCATGGCATTGGTCATTAGCTATAGATATGTATAATATAAACTATTATAACGTATATATTCATTATTTAAATATAGTACATGTATACTGATATTTATTATATATTTATATATTTTCTATATTCTATATCTTCCATACTGATAGATGCATCTGACTTTTGACCATAGAATATTTGTATTTTATAAAATTTAAATCCTAACATGACAGTATGACAAACCTAGACTGAACTTTTAAAAAGGTTTTCAAATTAATAAGTTTTAAGTCTCCGTGTGAGAGTATGGTGTTTGCGTATGTATTCATAGCATTGAGCCTGCATTTGGAGTTAACACTGTGGATCAGGCAGTTTTAGCCCAGCTGAAGTATGAAGAGAAAATTGACAAGAATGATTTAATTCGGTCTACCAATATTTATTGAACATTTACTATGCACTACATAGGCTTCTAAGTAGTGCATTTACATAGATGTAAGTCCCGACAAGCATGGGTCTTACATTCTTATGGCCATGATGGAGGCAGAGGAAGGGCAGACGTTAAACCAACGATCAAACAGATAAAAAATATACTGTTTTGTGATGAATAAAGTTGAGTGGGAGACTTGGGGGAAGGTATCCTCTCTTTGAGGCTGGGGAAGACTTTTCTGAGTTAGGAGCATATGAGAAGAGACTTGCTATGCACTTGTCTAGGAAAGAGCATCCCAGCAGAGGGAAGAACCCAAGTCAAGTTTCCAAGGAGAAAGTATGCGGCATATTAGAGCAATACCCAAGTGTCCAATATGGTGGGGCAAGCCCATGTAAAGTTCTTCTTGGTCCTGTCAAGAATATTGGATTTTTTTTCTAAGTCAAATGGGAAGCCATCCATCAGAGGCTATTGATCAGAGATGTGAATTGATTTAGATTTTTAAGAGTTCACTTTGTTGTGTAAAGAATAGCCTAAGAGAGAAAGGGAAGATTAGTTAAATACTTATGATAGTACTTCAGAAGAGTAGACTTCTTTAGGCTAGGTGCTTTTAAATAGAATGATTTAAATCTGTTGCTTCTTTAGTCTAGTTTCCTGAGGACTGCTTTTTAACAAAGGGTTTATTTGGTACACAAATTAGTGTTAATAGGTTTTTTTATTGTGTGTGTGTGTGTGTGTGTGTGTGTGTGTGTGTATTGTTTTGTTCTTTTCGGTGTTATGTTCTTTTTAGCCTGATGAGTAGTGCTAATTTTAACTTAAGTTTCAAATACTGATTGATATTTATAACATACACCTTTAATGTGGTTACAAAATAAACAAAAACAGACCATTAAGCCAAATGAAGAAATAATATAGATAAAATGTTCCAGTTTTCTGATCTAGGTCTGATAACCCAATTTATATACCTTAGAAATTTTACCTATCTTGTGTGTAAATAAACTGGATAATTGCAACATATTCCATATTTTTTACATTAAAGTAGAAGAAAAAAGTGGAATTTATATTTGTAATCATAGAAGGTGTTAGTAATACTCTGGAACGTAAAGCAACTTCGTGAGTGCTTGTCTTTCAGTAAACATTTACAATTTAATGATAAATACATTTGCATATCTAAGGCCAAATTTGAAATAGTCTGATGTGATGCTGCAATTCCTTCTGGTCTCAGCTAAATTGCATGTGATTAACGTTGACACTGAACTCATTTTGGATTTTAAATGTAAAACATATGTGGCAAAAGCTGGTTTCACATATGTGAAACACCTCAAAGCTGTATATATCAATATTTATTTAGGTCCACTTTCATAAGTCTTTGCGTAATGATCCTAAAATTAAATTACTGGCCTTTAGAAAGTTACTATGACAATGTCCAAACAGAATTGAGATCTCACAAATAAAATCCTGAGTTAAGGCCTCTTTGCCATCAACCTAGCACTAAAGTGTCTTCTGAAAGATGTCACCATGAAAAAAAGAAAGAAAGAAAGAAAGATATCACCATGGAGAGGTGTTTGTTTGGCCTTTCATCCTGCTAGCGAACGAGTGTATACAGTTCAGCTGATGTCTTAGAAGCTGTTACATTGTGCACGCAGAGACAAGGGTTCTGCTTTTCTTGCTAACCAGTATAAATTGCTGTTGTTTAATCTCTAGATCTGGCCCTTGAAGAGGTTATGGTCATGAGTACTCATCTGGGAGACGAAAAGACAGAGTCAGGGTGGGAGAGGGGGACAGAGAGAAGGAAGGCAAGGGCTCAAGAGAACCACAGATGGGAGGAAAGGATCTACCTCTGTGCCGGGGAGTCTCAGATGGTGAACATCGATCTCATGGTGCGGTTAAATCCAGTGTTGAAATAGAACTATTTTCTTACTACATACATAGTATGTAAATGCAAACTAACTATAGTATTCTGGATAACCAAAGAAACCACATTTAAAAAGAAAAGTAAAGGGGCGCCTGGGTGGCTCAGTCGGTGAAGCATCTGACTTAGGCTCAGGTCATGATCTCACGGTTTGTGAGTTCGAGCCCTGCATTGGGCTCTGTGTTGACATCTCAGAACCTGAAGCCTGCTTCAGATTCTGTGTCTCCCTCTTTCTCTTTCCCTTCCTTGCTCTCTCTCTGTCTCTGTCTCTCTGTCTCAAAAATAAATAAACATTAAAAAAAATTTAAAAAAAGAAAAGTAAAATAGTCTACTTTTTTAGACTGAATGAAACACCTCCACTTGGTCTTCAAGTTGGCCCCTTCCCTAGAGATTTTGCCAATGGTAAAACTTAACAAGTCTTGATTTTTACTACATTTGGTTGCTTAAAACCTTACCAGCTCCCAGTGGATGCAGCTTCACCTGCTGGGAAATGAGAGCCACGCCACTGAAACTGTGGTCCATTGGCCAGATCCTTCTGAGAATGGTTTGATACCACTTAGAAAACACAGAAGTTTGAAAATTAAAAGCAACCATTTAAAAATTTTTATAAAACTTTAACAGTCATTTTGTGCCTGTTGCCTCAATAAAATATGGCTGTGTTAATTTTTTTTTATTTCTTTAGCTATTTATTGTTAGTGTGAATTTTAAAATATCAGTTCATGACTACTTGGGAAAGAATAATAGTCTGGCTCTTCACCAGGATTAGTCTGAGAAGCACTGGGCTAAATCTGATCAATAGTAAAGTGTATTGTTTTTCTACTACCTCGAAGCATCAAGATTGTAATGAAGTTGCTTAATTATATCCCCAAAGGATCTCATATTTGATTAACAGATTTCTTCCTTTCTTTAAGATAATTGTTAAATATTTATGTGAGAACATTCTGCATGCAAGAAGTCATATTTAAACACTAAATGGAATGTCAATAGAACTGCATTTATAAAACTCTAATTTTATTTTACTTTAAACCCAATTTCTCCTTGCTGTTACTGCTTAACTGCTAGAGTACATAGTATTTGTATGTGGTGATCTCTAAAAATTTATTACAAAACTTAAGAAATACTAACTTATGAATTCAATATATGATTTCTCCTGAAAATCTTGAATTTCTGCACTTAGAAATTATACATGTATGGTCTTGGATAAAGACCAAAAAATTGAAAGATCTCTTCATAAACTGGAATAAGGAAATAATTTATTGACTGTTATGTTTACAAAGTATCTTATTTTAGCAACCACTTGTCTGTTTTCCAATTCTTACAAGTGAAAATTATTCCTGATAGCTGATTCTTACAGCTAAGGGTAAGAGATATGCAAACAAGACTGCTTTTAATTTTGGAAAGCAAGCCAAACGAAATTTAAACATAGACATCAATAGAGAAAAGTGTTCTCTAATTTGTCACTAAGTCCTTGCTCTTATATTAAAACCAGCAATTCATGAAACCCTCACAAAGAGTCATTGTTTGCTGTGCGTGTGGCAAGCTGGTAATTGCTTTATAAAATGTATTATTAAATTGCTGTTACTGCCATCTAGTGGGAAAAAATAATCCATGTCACCATGTCAAGGATTGTATCCAAAGCCCTAAAGTTCTAGGACTAAAGGGAAAACCACCTTGTGTGCGTATTGCAGGAAGTAAAACAGCAAACAAAGGTATGCCTTGGAACATAATAGATATCTAGTCCCTGAATGAGTTAAAGAGGTCTGTGGGGAGACAAAAGGGTGTGAAGGGGTGCGTGCATTTAGGATTCATTTTGTGTAGAACCAAGTAACACATAAAATGTGATGCCCCACTGAATATAGCAAGGTTACAGAACATTTTTATTACTGTATACTTATTTTTTTTTACCTGTTGGAATGTAGATTAAGTGGTTTGCATACGCTTTGTCTTAAAAATTAAGATACCTTAGATCAGTTCTTCTCAAACTTTAAGGGACATAGGAATCCATCACCTAGAAATATCATTGTAATGCAGATTCAGACTCAATACCACATTGCCTGAGACTTGGCACTTCTAATGGCTCTCAAGTGATGTCCATGTTGCTGTTTGTGATGAGGCCATACTTTGAGCAGTTAGATCCTTTCAGTAGGTTATCATGGGGAAGGTGTCCAGAAATGAAGCAGACCCCCCACAAAGTACACTTCACTGTGTCTCATCTTGTTATAATCTAGTAGAGTAGTTCTTTCAATGGCCTGTAGAGTCCAATTGCTAAATTTGTTTCTTGACTCTGTTGCTTGCTATGTGGGTAACCTTGGGCAAGATACGTAGCTAACATCTCTAAGCCTCAATTTCATAGTTGGTAAAATAAAATAGCAGTCATACTAGCATCCCATGGTTTTTATGGGGAATAAATGCGCTAAAAAAATCTCATAACAAGCCATAGGAAATTCCCTTTTTAGAGATTAAAAATAAGCATCCACAATTTTATATAGTTAAAACTAACTGTTTACATTATGTAGCATAATGTCTAACACACATAGTGGCTGATAAATGTTAGTATCACCAACATGTGTCACAGAGTAAATTTTTGGACATATGAGTATACTCACACTCTTGAAAGTTGTATTCAAAGAAGAGAGAATTTGAAATTTCCATAAAAAAAAGCTTGATGTAAACATGTGAGAGACGTTGTCTTGAGGTTTCACTGAAAGATAAAATGGCTAAGAAATTTGTGAATTACCTTGTAAACAAATCCGGTTAGGTGTGGGAAATAAAAAGAACCATATTCAATAAGAAACATTGGGATTATTTACTTTTGCCTTTTTGTACTACCTGGAACCTAGTCTGGAATGGAAGTGGAATGCATTTATTTTTTTTTATTTTTTTCAACATTTATTTAGTTTTGAGAGAGAGAGAGAGACAGTGCGAGCAGGGGAGGGGCAGAGAGAGAGGGAGACACAGAATCTGAGGCAGCTTCCAGGCTCTGAGCTGTCAGCACAGAGCCACCGCAGGGTTCAAACTCACGAACCGCGAAATCAGCCGAAGTTGGACACTGAACTGACTGAGCCACCCAGGCACCCCAGAATGCATTAATTTTTTAGTGCAGTTTTAAGTTCAGAGAAAAATGGAAAAGAAGGTATGGAGATTTCCCATATATCTCCTCCCCCCACACAAGTGTAGACGCTTCCATTTCTAAAGTCCCCACCAGAGTGGTACTTTTGTCACAGCTAATAAACCTATGTTGACACGTCATTGTAAGTCAAAATCCATAGTTTACATTAGGGCTTACTCTTTATTGTGTTCTATAGATTTGGACAAATGTATAATGACATGTATTTACCATTAAAGTATCAGACAGAATAATTTCACAGCCCTAAACCTCCTGTGTGCTCTGCCTTTTCATCCCCCTCCTCTCTATTAACCCCTGATCTTTTGACTGTTTCCATAGCTCTGCCTTTTTTAGAACGTCATATAGTTGGAGTCGTGCAGTATATGGCCCTTTCAGATTGGCTTCTTTCACACAGCAATATACATTTATTGTCTTTTTATGGCTTGATAGCTCATTTCTTTTTAGTGTTGAATAATATTCCATTGTCTGGATGTACCACAGTTTATTGATCTGGGAAATGCATTTTTATTCAGCACCAAATTCATATCACGCAGCAGCACATATAAAGTGTAAGGACATAAAAGGGCATAGATTCTGGATAAATTTAATATTATTATAAATCTGTTGTCGGAAAACAGGCCATCAAATATATGAGCTGTCATGTCTTTCTTATGCTATATTTTACATGGTTTAATAAGCTATGTTACATTTCTTTGTTGTATGCTTAATTATAAAAATGTGTGATAAATTATTCATATTTACATAGTTTTGCTTCAAAAAATAAGATTTTAGCATTGTAATTGATGAAACGATGATAACTTTCATCCATTTAGATGAAGTCATTTCTAGTTAATTTTTTTAATTTCTGTTTTCTTTTGAGTAAAGTTAGTACCTTTGCTTATATGAATAGATATTTTTAAATTTTGTCCCTCAGTTTTGTTTTGTTTTTTAAGTTTATTTATTTTGAGAGAGAGAGAGAGGAGGAGGAGAGTGTATACACACGAGCAGGGGAGGGACAGAGAGAGGGAGAGAGAGAATCTCAAGCAAGATTCACACTGTCAACAGAGCTTGACTCAGGCTCAAAGTTATGAACCATGAGATCATGACCTGAGCTGAAATTAAGAGTCAGATGCTTAACCAACTGAGCCACTCAGGCACCCCTGACTCTCAGGTTTTAAGCTTTGCCTAAGTGTACTTATTTTTGCTTTTATAAAGTATTGTTGGTGAACTGGAGAGAAGTATGTAAAGAATTACAAAAATCTAAATTTTTAAATTATGGGTTACAGTCAGGGTAAGATGTTATTAATGTAAATTTATGTTAATGAGTATTTATACATGCTTCAAGTGAGACATAACATATTTTAACTCTGAAAATTCTTTCTCTAAAATTTGAGAATTTGAAATTTTTCCAACCATTTCATGTACATAAATGGTGAGTTAAAAACTAGTTTTATAATAAAAGTAATTTTTATTACCATGTACTTTAATGACTCATGTTCTAAGTTGCAAGGATAATGGCAAGAAAAATGTAATCTATCCCATATGGACAGCCTAATGCAGTTAAATTAACCATATTTACTGGATGATGTAATTCAAGCTGATATTATATAAAGGGATCAAGGCTTACTGAATTCTAGTCCCTAAAGATGCAATACATGGGATCTGTATTGGATACATATTCAGATACATAATATTCTGGATGCATAAATAAGAATTGGAAATAGGAACTTGAACAGAGTTATTTACCTAAGTTTATAGCAATATTATTTGTGAAAACCATTATTGTGTTGAAAGATTCAAGTGTTCAATGACACATGAATGAAAAAACCAAATGTGGTATATACATATGCTAGAATATTATTCAGCCTTAAAAGGAATGGAATTCTGATACATAGTATAGCATGGATGATCCTTGAAGACATTATATTGAGTGAAATAAACCAGATATACAAGAATAGATACTGTATGTTTCCAGTTATGTAAGGTAAGGAGAATAGTCAAATCCATAAAGACAGGAAGTAGAACAGTGGTTACCGGGGGCCCAGGGAAGGGTGAGAGGGGGAGTTACTGTTTAATGTGTACAGATTTTCAGCTTGGGATGATGAAGGAATTCTGGAGATATTTGGTGGTGATGGCTGCACTACAGTGTAAATGTGCCTAATGCCACTGAACTATACTTAAATGGTTAAACTGATAAATTCTATAATATTATGTATATTTTAGCATATTAATAACATTCTAAAAAAGACTAACAAAGTCCCAGGTATAATACCACATAGAGGTGTTTTTTAGGAACCACACAATTCATCAAAAAAACAAAACAAAACAAAATTAGTCTAGTCTTATACCTGTACTCCCAAATTTGAGTATGAATTTATGTTTGCCACATGTTAAGATAGATAAAGGAAAAAAAAAAAGAAAGTGAAGCTTTCTCTACAAAGTTCAATGCCAGTCTTCTATGATAAAGAGTAAGAGTGAATATGATCACACACAAAGAATGTAGAAAGTAAGGCAGGAAAGCACTTACCTGAATCCCCTTGGGCAACATTAATTAGCACTCAGTATATCTCAGCTTCCTCTTTATAAGATTGGACACTATGGAAATTACAGGAGAATTAAAGACACCCATCATCATCTCAGACACATAGCAAGTTCTGAATGATGAATGCTTATAATTGTTCTTTCCCTGCTGTTGTAATTGTTCCTGCTGGAGCTTTCAAGATATAGAAATATAAATTTGGCATAAATAATAAATTCAACTCAGTACTGTTCCATAAATCTATGGAGTATAGAGTCACAAAAAATGTGCTTTAGGACAAAAATACAAATATGTTATAAAAGATTAAACACAAGTATGAAAGCCAGAAGTTCACTCCTACCTTTTACACTCTGTCCCTACTATCAGAGAGATAGAATTAATAATAATATCACCAAAATATTCCATTATGGCATTTCCAGCTTACTATGTAATTTCACATGTGACTTCATTTCACCATCACATCAACCCCTTCAAAATCTCTCTGACCAAACGTCACTTTACTTTATTTTTAAAGAGGGCTTCGTGCCCAACATAGAATCCAACATGGGGCTTACGCTCACGACCCTGAGACCAAGACCAGAACTGAGATCAAAAGTCAGACACTTAACTGACTGAGCTATCCAGGCACCCGGGCAAAATGTTATTTTAAAAATTCATTGAAAAATAGGGGCACCTGGGTGGCTCAGTCAGTTAAGCGTCAGACTCTTGATTTCGGCTCAGGTCACGATCTCATGGTCGTGGGGTCAAGCCCCACATCAGACTCCTGCTGAGCGTGGAGCCTGCTTAAGATTCTCTCTCCCTCTGCCCCTCTCTTCTACTCACACACTCTCTCTCAAATGAATAAATAAATAAATAAATAGTAAAAAACAATAAAAAAAAAGTAACCATAAAAATTCCCAAAATAAAGCAGAGATACACGATTGGCAAAGTCATAAGGTTAGTAAGTGACACAGTGAGGACTGAGCACCAGGACTTCTCATTCCAAGTCCAACATCTTCTTCATGCCCTGCTGCATATTGTACAGTAGGTATGGACCAAGTATTGGAAATCTTGTGTTTTCATCATATTGGATTCTTAGTCCATGAGTTTATTGAAGGTAAAAATGGTGACAAAGAATACCTTAATTCACAACTTAAAGTTTCTTTCAATAGAAATTCTTTTTTTTTTAAGTTTATTTATTTTGAGAGAGAGGGCACAAGTGGGGGAGGAACAGAGAGAGAGGGACAGAGAGAGAATCCCAAGCAAGTTCTGCACAGCACAGAGATTGATGTAGGGCTCAAACTCACCAACTGTGAGATCATGATCTGAGCCAAAATCAAGAGTCAGATGCTCAACAGACTGAGCCACCCAGGCACCCCTCGACAGAAATTCTTCTACATAGGTGCTCCAATCAATGGAAAGTTATACTTCTCAGTAGCAGCTTCAGTTTTGACAATCCTAAGGGGCAGAGACTTGAAATTTCAGCAGATTTTAGATAAAATAATTTTTAGCCCTAAATTTTAAAGTGCCAGTTTTGGGGGGCGCCTGGGTGGCGCAGTCGGTTAAGCGTCCGACTTCAGCCAGGTCACGATCTCGCGGTCCGTGAGTTCGAGTCCCGCGTCAGGCTCTGGGCTGATGGCTCGGAGCCTGGAGCCTGTTTCCGATTCTGTGTCTCCCTCTCTCTCTGCCCCTCCCCCGTTCATGCTCTGTCTCTCTCTGTCCCAAAAATAAAAAATAAATAAAAAAAATAAAGTTGAAAAAAAAAAAGTGCCAGTTTTGAAGCTGGTAGCAAGAGTTGAATTGCAAATCTCTCACAATGCCACCATGGAAAGACATAATACACACAATTTTGAATATCTCCTTTAAAAATTTTTTTGCTATGCATATATATTTTTCCAGATACAAATTTGTCTAAGCAGTATAATCATTGTCTTCCTTCTTATTTTGGATTGCTCTTTCATTTCTATTCCCCAAGGTTTTGCTTTATGGACGTGCAGGCAGATTTTTACCATCACACCTCCATCTAGAATTGTTCATATATGATCAGTGCTCTGAAACTCTGGTTATCAGCATTATTTTACTTTAGAAAACACGCTGGTTTGGTTTTATGTGGGAACGTTTTATAACTGGATTGCTGTGCTGATGCAGTATGTTGGTGAGCAATGGTTTGAAGACCACATTTATTGTATAAACGTTTACGTATTTTGTTTCTGTACTTCTTTGTAAGATTAGAATTTTTTTCAGTATGGGTGTAGAGAGGGACTGTCATTTGTTGTGTTAATTGTTCCATACCACCGTAAAGTTTATTATTTCTCCAAAGGAAATGGAAACTTTGTTCTTTAAAAATACCTGTGTAAAACCCAAATGACTTCCCCTGCGTTTAGAATACTCCATTTTCTAGATAGATGATATAAAAAACCTGAATGTGTACAGCCAATCTTGTATTAGGCAACAACTCCAGGGACCAGCAAAATTGGCTGCCTGAGAAAGATGTATAGTTAAAGATTGAGCGAAAGTGTCCTTGAAATTTAGAATACATTTAAAGCAGCATATAAATCATCAATGATCCGTGTAGCTGATGACAGGAAGAAGACAAAATTTAAAATTAACCTGAAAAATGGACTTTAGGTAAGATCCTAAAGAAAAAAACATAGAAGCAAAGTTTATTGCTTCAGATTACTGATGTAAAATTCTGCTAGATAGTGTGCTAATTATATGACACCAAAATAATAGCAAGAGTTAATGAAAATGTTGCTCAATAAATTGTTAAATATTGTATCTGTTTTATGAATGGTAAATGTTTATGGTGAAAATGGAAAATGCAGCTGAACAAGAAATAGGGAAATTATTCATAATCACTGCTTTGAATGTAAGCTATACTCATTTTGGTATACAATGTTTCATACATTTTTCTATGCATATATACATCTTTACATACATCAGTTGGTCCATATTGTATGCGTTCTTTTATAATCAGCATTTTTAATGTATACTAGAGATAACTTTTGATATCTATAGTTGTTGAGAATTTTGAGTATTTTTTAATAAGCAACATAATTAATACTTAAGAATGTAGCCCCTCCCTGTTGATTTTCACAAAATATCTATTTGGAAAAGATAGGAAAGTACCTTCTGACATAGTGTTTTCCTGGTAACCCCACACATGTTCCTTGCAGCCCAGGGGATTGTGGGTGTAACCTTCCAGCATGGCATCTGTGTTTAAGCTGTAGGTCCTGAGCACATTTTAAAACCATTGTGGACAGTGGAGATTGGGCATGTTGGGGAGCTGAGACCAGCCAACTTGAAGGACATGTAGAATATAGGGATAAGCCTGCTTTAAAGGGACGTGAAGAGGAACTAGAAAGTACTTTCATATTAGGGAGGATGACCTCAGGCAGAGGTGTCAAAAATTGGAGAAGCATGAATTGTCACAGCGTGCAGTTCGTCTGTCTGTAAACTCGATGACAACTAAGGTCCAGGATCTAAGAGACTATAAAATAGATATGAGCCATAATAACAGATTTTAAAAGTCCTTCCCATCTATTAATTCTATTCATAGTTACTGAGCATGAGATGACTACACACTATCTCTAGCTTCAAGCAGTTTATAATCTATACAGTGTAATAAGACATGATTGTCCAGTGAGGTAGTACAAGGCAGTATATATGCCATGTGATCTAGGAGTACGTGCTATAGGAATTCATGTAATGACTTCTGACTTTGGCAATGTAGAAATTTATGATGACAATAGCAACTGATATTGACAAGTATTTTATAAGCTTCATTGAAGTTTAGCCTCACAGCAACAGTATGAGATAAGCTGTTATTATCAGGAAGACAGTGTGTATGGTGGTTACAGTCTCGGAGCCAGAATGTCTGGGATTGTATCCCAGCCACTTACTATTGTGGCTTTTGGCAATTTATTTAACTCTCTGTGTTTCAGTTTTCTCATCCATAGGAAAGAAGTAATGATAGGATCTACCTCATAGAGTTGTAAAGACTAACTATTTTAATAGGAGTAAAGTATTTTGAATGAACCCTACAAATGTCAGTTATTATTAGTTTCATTTTTTTGTGCCAAAGAATAAGGTTTAGACAATTTAGGTAATATACCCAAGTTATGCAAGCTGTAAATGGTGGGACCAGGAGTCCAGTCCAGCTTTGTTTTCTCCTGAATCTGCATTCTTAATTTAACCACTTTGATGCTTCAAACTTTAAGCATGAAACAAATGAGTCAAAGACAAGGATTTTGATCACGAATAACTAGAGTCATTACAAAAATAAGGTAGAGACTATGAAAGGGTTGGTTTTTTGTTTTTTTTGCGGATTTTTTTTGGTTGCTATTGTTTTTGGAAGGAAGAACAGTTCAATTTAAAATGTCTTGAAATGGAACTGGTGCCAAGGCATTCAGGGCAAAATATGTAGCTGTTAGCTAGAAATCCAGGACTGGAACTTAGGAAAGAGTAGGAGTGGAGATTCAGGAGGTACACCTGTGTAAACTCAGCAATGAAGGCTGTGAGAGTAGATAAGATTGGCAGGGAGAGGAGATAAGATGATTTTTAAAGCAAAAAATAATAATAATAAAAAGAAGGCCAAAGTCAGAAGTCATTGTCTTATTAACCATGGCAAAGAGAAACCATGAAAAGGATTCAAAGGTAAAGTTGACAGAGTCCAACTGGAGACGACGTCACCCTGTTAGCATGGGAAGAGCAAGCCCAGGCATGTCAGTGAGGATAGAGTGGAACCTCGTCACAACCATGTGTGTAGAGAGAAAAGGCAGTTCCAATCTGTTGGTCTGGAAGTTGCTCATGAGGTACAGGCCTCAGGGATTTTGATGAGTCTGGCAATGATTTTGTTTTGTTTTTGTGTTTTTTTTTTCTTTCGGTGGGGGGAGATGGGAGTAGGTAGAAGTAGGGTTGAGAGAGTGCTACTCTTAGCGCAACTCAAATATACCAAATATATATAAGGGTATATACCAAATATACCCTTATTTGGGTCCATCCCAGGCCTGTAATGTATTTTACTGTGACAAACTTGAGCTATGTCAGAGTCATCTGAAATTGTGGTGGGATCAATAGTTTCATCAGGTCTTTTAGATGGAAAAGTGCTGTCCTAGAGATAACCACATTCACTCTCTTTCTGACCGCACTTTCTTAGAAATACTAGAGATCTGGAACCACAGGAACATGAACAAAGAGCTTTCTAATCCATACACTTTTACAATCCTAGACCCATGTGACTGTTCAAATTTAAATTGATTAAAATTAAATCAAATGTAAAATTCAGCTTCTCAATTGTATTCTCCATATCTCAGATGTTCAAAAGACACCTGGGGCTTTTGACTATCATATTGGGTGTTAAAAAACTGTAGAATATTTTCATCATCCCAGAGAGTTCTATTGGACAGTGTTGCCTTAGAGAGCATATGTCTTCAGATTTCTGTGACATTTTAAAAGTCTGGCGGTCACAACACTAGTTTTTACAATTTGGAGATTTTCAACCCGAATCAATAACAATAATAAACAGTAGTCACAACATTTTTTCCCCTCACATCCTGTTTTACTAATGATTCCAGTCATCTATGATGAAAAATTATCTCTGTCTTACCTAACCTCACTCAATTCATACATAAAATTTTAATT
The DNA here is from genome assembly GCF_023721935.1 of Panthera uncia. Taxonomy (NCBI): domain Eukaryota; kingdom Metazoa; phylum Chordata; class Mammalia; order Carnivora; family Felidae; genus Panthera; species Panthera uncia. The sequence continues at coordinate 26,478,437 of NC_064810.1, read as the reverse complement.
TTCACAAAAAAACCTTTGATTTCAAAGCCACAAGATGATCACCTACCAATAACTTGATCATTCTATCAATGTGATATAGAAATTATGTATAAAAACAAATTGATATCTCAGAAATAAAATGACTAAAGAAACACAATAAATTTTTCATTATGAATTATTAACTGAACAATTCCAAATGTGGATTATATAATTACTGTTTTGATTCCATTTGAAAATGAAAGAAAAAATGTTTTATGTAGATATTAACTAGAACTTGTAAGATAAACGTGCTTTACTCCTATTTAATAAATACTGATATGGATTGAGGAGGAATAAACTCAGCTTGTCAAAATGATATTGAAAAAATTATTTTGATTAATACTATGGGAGTTTTCTCACTGTACTATGATGTTTGCTATTAGTATTGTATTAATACAAGCCATCTGCAGATAATTGATGCTTAGTTTTACAAATATACAAAATAGTACCAAATGATTATTCCTTGATAGGTTACTTGATGGTCTCCATAATTTTTGCTAGTGTATTTCCTATTTAATGTGAAGGCCAAACAGTGTTTTTGCATGCATTTTTAGAGATCTGAAAATATATAGTAGTATGGCAGTTTAGACATGGACTCATTTTTAATTTGCATCATTTCAGAGGAAAGAGAAGGGCTTCTCTTTGTATGTACTATATGGTCTTTGGCTTTTCTTAGTCAAGTATTTCCAAATATGGTCTACCAAAAATGCCTATTATTTTCTGTTTCTGTTTATCAAAGATACCAGGCCATTTATCTTCCCCAGAAATTTTGACTTTCAGTCTCATGTGGAAAAAGCTGGGAAATTGAATTTGCCTTTAATATGTATACTGACATTAAATATATGGCAAATTCTGCTTGGGAGCAGTTTTGGATAAATGGAACTAAATTGTACCTTTTAGAAGTTAATAATTGTGGTAAAATCACTTTACTACCTAGTGGTATCATTGGAAGGAAGTCACTTCATACATGTCCAGTGAATTCAAGTTGGTATGTAGAGTCCAATGAGGATTGGATTCTGGAGCCAGAAGCTCAAAGCAGATTTTAGTTTTCCAGGTTTAGAATAGATTATCTGTTTGGGTAGTCTGAAATTTTATATTTCAAGTTCTGTTTTAAAATGAATTCCTCGGGGCGCCTGGGTGGCTCAGTCGGTTAAGCGGCCGACTTCAGCTCGGGTCACGATCTCGCGGTCCGTGAGTTCGAGCCCCGCGTCGGGCTCTGGGCTGATGGCTCAGAGCCTGGGGCCTGCTTCCGATTCTGTGTCTCCCTCTCTCTCTGCCCCTCCCCCATTCATGCTCTGTCTCTCTCTGTCTCAAAAATAAATAAAACATTAAAAAAAATTTAAAATGAATTCCTCTATTATATGATCTTGGGCTCTGAGATCATTCATGCTCTGCCACCATCTTGGTGCTTTGAGTCAATTTGCTTAGTTATGCATTTTCATAACATGAAGTAGCTATGCTACAGAGTTGAAATTTGTCTTCTATCCCACATCTTTCCTCAGCTATCACAATGATGAATTTAACAATCTGTCCAAACCCAGGCTCCCTTGTGTCTCCTCCACTTGTTCTATCTTTGTGGCTTCCATATCAGAGAAAGTCAGTTCCAGGTACTTGATGTTGAAAACTTAAGCTTTAGAATTACATTAGGTATTTTGAAAGGGACTGTTACATTTTCCTTATAAGGTAACACACCTTTAAAATTTTTAAATGTTTTTATGAATGTTGCTGTAATAATCTGTTTAGGAATTTTTACAATGGCTACTATCATTAAATATTGGATGGTAATGGACATACTATTATCATGATCTTTAGTTTTAGATCATTTGTGGGTAAAAGTATAATTTTCATGGATCTAGAGAAATCCTAAGTTTGGACACAGCTTGGTTTTATGAAGAGAACAACATTTCACCAGTTAAATTGGCTGTGGATAGACAGATTGAGTTTTATCCCTTCCATTTACCAGCTATAGACACTCAAGTAATTCAACTTCTCTGAGTCTTGGTTTCATTGAGTAGAAAATAGAAATGCTACATTGCTGTACTACTAAAAGTCTCAAATGAAGAGATTCTAGAGAAACTATCACAATATGTGGCAGAGTAGAATGTTAATAAATGTCAACTGCTTTCTCTTATCTCCATCTTATTCCAAATTGTAGTTTTCTTGTAACATCATGTTGATTTTTAATGTAAACAGATACCAAATTTTAGCTATCATCCAATTCATCCATGGTCATTCCGTCAATTTCTGTATGGTTCGTGGAATCCTAACAGCTTACATTTGGAAGGGTCTTAAATAACTTCTAGTCTAATCTTTTACTTAAAAGCAGACAATCTTCCAAATTATGTGTGGATATTGCTAATACTGAGAACTCTGTACTTTACAAAGCAATGGTTATACCTTTTGAAACTTAACTTGTATGTTGGCCTAAAATCAGTTCTAGAATTAGACAAAACCTTTTTAACATCTAGAAACAGTTATGTTACTGTACCTTACATTTTCATGTTCCTGTTTAGTCCTACTGCACAAACCACCCGTCCCCCCAATCTCCACTTTAAAAGTACTATATTATTTCAATGTAATTATAAAATACATGTTTTTCTGTAAAATACCATTGTTCTTTACTTTCCTAATCCTAATAATGGCACCAACTTTCTTCTGGTCACAGAAGTGCAATAGAATCCAACCGTGCCAAAGTGTTTTACATCTATATTTTTAAAATAAAAGTTCCTGAGTTGGATATATTATACTTTATATTAATAATGTGAAAATAAAAGAAGCTGGAAATCAACTGCATTCATGCTTTCACAAATATATAGTATGTACTAAGGAAAACAAAATAAAAGATACTTTCGCTGAAGAACTAGGAGTCCAGCTGAGAACCCAAGAAAAGAAAAATAAAGCAATATGATAAATTCGTACTTCTCAAAACTACCTGTGGTGAAGGAGACTTTAAAAAATTGTTTTAATCCTTGGGATGCCTGGGTGGCTCAGTTGGTTGAGCATCTAACTTAGGCTTAGGTCATGATCTTGCAGTTCATAAGTTTGAGCCCCTCATCAGGCTCTGTGCTGGCAGCCCAGAGCCTGGAGCTTGCTGCGGATTCTGTGTCTCCCTTTCTTTCTGCTCCTCCCCGCTCATGCTTTGTCTCTCTCTCTCTCTCTCTCGAAAATAAATAAACATTAAAAAATTAAAAAAAAATTAAATCCTTGCACACTAATAATTTTAGAAAATATAGTAAAATTATATTGCTAGAAAAAGTAAAGTAAAATAAGACATTTAAGATATAATTCCCATTTATTATTTTGTTTCACAGATTTAAAAATTATTTTCTTCTAAAGTTTCTAAATTCTTATTTAATTTTTGTACTCCATTTTGTCCAAGAAAGGTAAAATGATTGATAAGAGGCAGAGACCTTGAAATTACACTTGCAGTAGCACTGTCTCATTGGACGTAAAAATGATGCACAGCTGGATCAGGAAGAGAGAACTGGTAGATCCTAGAGAAACTTGTAGGTATGAAACATACAATGAAAAAACCAAAGTTTCTTCCACCCTGAAGTTTACATTGTACTAGAGAAAGGCAGTTGTAAATGAAGTAAAACATATAATACATGGCATCGTTGTAAGTTCCATAGAGAAATATTAAGCTGACAAAAAGGATAAGGAGAGCATGTTGGGGGGTTACAGGAAAGAAATTTAAGGGCATGTCTTTTGATTTCTGGTTTAACATTTTTTTTCTGTTTTTAATTTTGTTTTTCAATGAATAAATGTTTAATCACCCCTCTGTTGTGATGATTGTATAAGGTTAACTCCTGTGATCTGCTAATTTGTAAATTACAAGATTGTATTATCTGATAGAGAAATAGTTTTTTATTTCTAGGGTAATTTTAGTACATTAATTTTTAGTACATTAATTTTTATATGCAAAACACATTAATATATATTTTTATTTTGACTATTGATACTTGTTTTAAGATATTTCACCTATGCTTATAAATGAGACTGGGCTATGATTGTTTTAATTGTACTATTCTTATTGGCCTTATTATCAAAATTATATTAACTTTATGAAGTGAATTGAATAGCTTTCTTTTTTTTCTTTAATCTGTGAAGCATTTTGTGAACAATAGAGAACATCTGTTCTTTGAAGAGAGTAAAATTGACTTGTAAAACTGGGTGAGTTGCTAAGTATTGTCCAATTCGCTACTTCTTTTTTTAGCCAGTATCAAATCTAGAATATTTCCTTCTTATTGAGGTTTCTATTTTAATAGTTATGTAATTAATTACTAATATTTCTAATTATTTTTCCTATCAACCTATTTATATATATATCCGCTATTATATGCTCTTTTTAAGTGGACATTTTTACTAAGCATACTTATTGTTACTCTTTGTTAGGTTGTTGCATAAGATCAATTGAATCTGAAGAGAAATAAAATTCCAGTTTTGAGGTTGTTGCTTGTCTTTTCTATCTTTATACTTGTCTATTTGTTTAGGTATTAAGGTCTTCAGGCTCATTCTGAGTGAGAGCCGAGTTACGGGATTTTCCTCCCCTTCAGTCTCCCATTCTCTTTTTCTTGTCAATTTCCTGTCCATATGTTTGCAGTTGCCTCCCCTTTTCTCTTCCCCCAATGAGGTTGGGAACCCATTATCTTGGCCATACAACCATTGATAGCTTGGTTTAATTTGTGATTGAAAAAAGGCTCTGTATTCCCTTTAACTTAAGCCCTGGTCCTTCTGTGAAGCTAACTCCCTAGACAGCTTCAGCTGTAATTGTCTTGGTTTGTTGTTGTTTGTTATTTGTTCCTACTCAACCTCTCACTCAATAAGGGAGCTCTGTTTACTTGTTCCCTGGTTTGAAGCAAAGGGCATGGCTGTGTTTGGTCCCCCAACTCATGTGGAAGATTTTTTTCTACCATCAGGGGTTAAATAACCCGATCACTCTCTTTACTTTCAAACTGTGGACCTGAAGCTTTAACTCCAGTTGCTGATTTGCATTTCTCTTTTGGTTTTCGTTCATTGAGACTTCATCCTGCTTTTGTGGATTTGTTGTTGTTTTGTTTTTGTTTTTGTTTTTGCTATTGCTGTTGTTTTAAAGTTTATTTATTTTGAGAAAGAGAGAGAGCATCCGTGTGTGCACATAAGAGGGAAGGGGCAGAGAGAAAGGGAGAGAGAAAATTCCAAGAAGGCTCCATGCTATCAGGGCAGAGCGGACCTGAGCCTCCATCTCACCAACCTTGAGATCATGACCTGAGCTGAAATTAAGAGTCAGAAGCTTAACTCACTGAGCCACCGAGGTGCCCAATGACTTTATCCTGTTACTGAACCTATCTCTGTCTCTGGGTTGTTTTTTTTCTTCCTATACTTTCTTTACCTTGCTATGTATTTGAAGTGATAGAAATGTATCCCATTGTGAATACTGGGCCATATTGACTGAAATTCTCTTTTTTGCTAGAATGAAATCTCTAAACGTTTTCTTTAAAAATTATGTTTAACCAGGGTTTCCCCAAATATAGTTTATTCAAATAAAAACTTATATATCTATATTATGTATATCTATATTATATATATATGTATATATTATATATATGGATATATGTTTTTATTGTTATAGTGTAATAAAGTTTTATAACATATTATATATATATAGTACAGATATATATATATATGTATATATGTATATATGTGTGTGTGTGTATATATATATATATATATATATATATATATAGCAGGATGTTAAGTGGGACTTTTCCTGGTGATCTAGAATTTTGAATGAGGTTTCATACCTGAGAACCATGGTATATGTGTCCACATATTCTAAAGAAATAGTCCAAACCCTCAAATTAAACACTAGAGAAAGTAACTTGTCTGTTTCATCTTCAAAGAAATAGTCATTGAATTCATAAAAAAATCCCATAAAAAATGTCACCAACATAAGTTACAACTGGCTTAATTAAGAAAGATCCTCTCTGCACCTTCAGCTCTCCTCCATTTCTCTTACGTAATTATGAGATGGAGTAGAAAGTGGGGAAAAGGAACTCAAGGTATGAATTGTAGAAATATGTGACTATGTACAACGTTTCCTCTTTCTCTACCATTGCATTTTCTGAGCCTGACGCAAACCCAGCCAGAAGAGATGAAAGACCGGATTGTAAATTGTAACACAAGTTATCTACAAAAGTTATGGATCTTCCTGAGATGTTTTTTTCCAGGAAGAAAGTATGTAGATTTCAGAGTAGCATGAATTTTTAAAGACAACAGTAAAAACGGATATAGACAGATAGAGAGATGATAAAGTTCTTTTATTTCGGACTTTGGTTCCTACTAATTCCAAGTCATTCAATAAACCTGTTCACAAAATTTTATGTTAGAACCTATTGTGTATTTTCCTTACCATTATGGTTAATAATGCAATATTGAAAGTCTTAAAAGAAATGGATACTGGTTTTGAAATATTCATGTGTATACAGACTTTTTGATTGAGGCAAAAATGTTTAATGAAATCAAACCTTCCAGACTTTAAATTGCAATCCAATTCACATGAATACAAATGAGCTTAAAAATAATATTGCATATGTATAAAAAGTCAAATAAGGGACATATAAATCAGCAGCTATACTTGTATCTTTTTAATTTTAAGATATGATAAAAGAATTGCTCTGCTGTGGCTCATTAACACACTACTAAAAAACAAATTATATTTTTTCCATTTTATGTAACATTTTATTTTGCCAGATTATGTGTTCTCATAAAATAGACCTCTGTGACTTATATAAATGTGAAAAGAGGTTATTTCTGAGAAATATTATTGGCAATAAGAAATTGGAATTTAGAATTGCTAGGGGCTTAAATGGAGATCAGATTTATCATGTGTAAGTTCAGAACATATACATTTAATTTCTAGCTTTTCTGTTATTGTTGTTTCTTGTGTGTACACATCCTAATGCATTCTTTGCTCACATTCTCCTGTTTTCTGCTTCTCTTCTCTGACTTTTTCTAAGACTTAGATAAATTGAATGTTATTAGTTGTAGTGACCTAATTAGAATGTTTTTACAAACTCCATAAAACATTACATTAAAAGAGTAAATTATTCAGTATGTGATGCAAGCCAAAACATGTTTATTCAACCCTGAATCTTCTCTAAATCTTGTTGGGCTCTACAAAATTGTGTGATATTTTGATATTTACAAATATTAATTATGAATATAAGATTTAGAATTGGCAACTAAATCATAACATTTAGTAATATTAAAGACCTTCTTCCTTATTGTAGGATTAATTGGCATAGCCCCATTGTCAAGTATACAACAACATAAATAAAAATAAACATGAACTAAAACTTCTAAATACAAAGGGGCACCTGGGTGGCTCAGTCTGTTAAGCTTCTGACTCTTGCATTCGGCTCAGGGCATGATCTCACCATCATGAGATCCAGCCCGATGGTTGCTTAGGATTCTCTCTCTCCTTTTTCCTCTTCCTCTTCCCCTGCTGGTGCACAGTCGAAAAGCAAAACAAAATAAAACAAAAACCATCTAAAGATCACCTGAAAGTGCCAGGCAGGAAGAAATGATTAAATGCATGAATGAATATGCTGTATAGAACTTTTGTTTTATGTAAACAATAAGGAATTGGGGAGCTTTTATCTCATATTAGCCATAAGGAATTGGGTACAAATGTGCAAGTTGTTGGCTTTGTAGTGAATATTATGTTTTCATTTCATTTACATGTAACATTATGGGGGAAATTCTGAGATTTTAGCCAGTCTTCAAGAGAGGTAAAAGAAAGGCATTCAAAAGCAGGTTTGAATAAATATTCCATGTTTACCATTTTTGAGAGCTTCATGATGAGCTGCACAAAACTTTGTCATCCAGGGTACTTATTACTAAAACTTGCCCAGTGACAGTGGATTGACATTAACAGGGAAAAAAATAAATGTAATCCATTTCCCAAGGCATTGAAATATGCTAAACAAGGTAAAAAATGTGCAATAATTTTGAAAATTTAAAGTGATATTGAAATGTAAGTTAATTTTATCTTAGTCATTATCATTATCATTGTTATTGAAGAAAGGCATTTTATACACCAGAATTATTTATTTTAGTTTAGATTAAAAGCTGCTTCCTGACATGAATTGACTCTTGTATCTACTTTTTTGAGATATTATTGGCTGAAACATGTTGATTAAATTTTGCACTAACTCAATTACAGGATTCATAGCTGGTAAAACTTTAATGTAGTTTATAATTTTATAATGTGAACTGACATTTCTCTAGTGCTAGGCAGTTTTCAAAATGCTTTCATAAGCATTATCTCTTTTGATTCCTAGAACAATCGTTGCATAAGAAATAGTCATCCTCTTTTATAGATTAAAAAAAAATAATAAGTTTCAGAAAGATTAAGGCACTCAACAGTTAGATGGCTGAATCAGAACTCAGCTCATGTCAAGAGACGTAGTATACAGTCAAGATTAAGAGTCCAGACACTAGAGACAGAAGGTCTGAGTTCAAATTCAGAGTTTTCTTTTTACTAGTGTGTGCCCTTGGGCAATTAAAAAATCTCTTTATGTCTCAATTTCCTTAATCAGTTAAATGAAGATAATAGAGGTATCTTCATGATACAGTTGCTGTGATAATTGCATGAATTGGCATCTGAAAAATGCTATCAATGTACCTGGTATATTTTCATCGGATACCAAAAAATATCTGTTGATTGTTGTTGATTAATACCAATTCAACTTTAAATTCCAAATTACAGTTGCTTAATGTACTGGTCAGAACTCTTTCAGCATTAATGAGAGATGTTTAACTCGAAGTAGTTTAAGCAAAAACAAAAAGCGAATTATTGGAACACTGAATTGGGGATGTTGCTATAGTAACTCATACATTCAAAGGAAGACTGAATCTCAGATGAGATGGAACTGGAGATTCAGTTTTTTACCAGTCTATACCTCCATCCATTTCTCGTTTCTGCTTCGCTGAAGGGTCTGCCTCATTCTCATCTATAGGAGATAGGCTTTATCCATGTCAATCACAGGAAAAGACTGCTTAACATTTGTGCCCCCCCTTTTTTTTTCTTTTCCACCAATATTACTAAGAGAAATGGAGGTACCTGGGTCATATGCTCCTCTCTGAGTCTAGGGGATTGGTTTGTTCAGAAGCAATTTAATAGAAAAATGCGCTGCTCATAAAAAGAAAACCAAAAAAAGATATGAATGATGCACTATATTTGACTTTTTAAAAATTAAAAAAAAACCCTGAAACTTACAATAAACACTAAACCTGCTTTTTAAAGTTTTCATAAGGTCCCCTTTTCACTTTAGATGGTTATTATGCCATGATATCATCATGCTAGCTAGCATCAGGCAGAGGCCTCTTACTCTTCTTACCTGGCATCTGAGTGCAGGGGAAGATATTTGCTTACAACATTCTCTATCAACAGACAAAGTAATAAGAGTTTGATTTAAAAAACAGATCAGGGGCGCCTGGGTGGCTCAGTTGGTTAAACGTCCGACTTCAGCTCAGGTCACGATCTCGCGGTCCGTGAGTTCAAGCCCCGCGTCGGGCTCTGGGCTGATGGCTCAGAGCCTGGAGCTTGCTTCCGATTCTGTGTCTCCCTCTCTCTCTGCCCCCCCCCCCCCCGTTCATGCTGTGTCTCTCTCCGCCTCAAAAATAAATAAACGTTAAAAAAAAAAATTAAAAAAAAAAAAACAAAAAAAAACAGATCAGCGTGGCTATGCAGCCACCTAATTAATGACACATTTACCAGACATCCGTATCTTATATTAAGATGACAACAGAAGCTTTCCTCTGGTAACTGCACAAATGAGTTTATAAACCTACCTGCACTAGTGACTTTCTTGTTGATTTGTCACCAACGCATCATCCTCCTGTCACCTTTGAGTAAGCATTCATAGTGTTAAAATGTTTTAAAGTCTTCCAAATGCATAATTGCCAAAGCATGAAATCTGAATAAAATACTTGCCGGACCCTCTAGCCCCTCTGGTTTCTGGATGATACTTTGCAAACCAACAGTCAGTGTAAATTTCTGGGGGGATTTAATTATAGAACTGTTGAATTAAAGAGTTGATTTGGAGAAATTAAAACTACACTTCAAAGAAAGAGAACTGTATATTTAACAATGTAATTATCCCAAGTCGACACATACTTGAAATTCTTGCTTCACTGTGCAACTGGTTTCATGCTTCTGCTCTATACTTGGTAAGAATTCCTCCTTTTCTTGCATTATGTAAGTTCTGAAGTTAATCCTCCATATCCAGACTTGAACTCCTCACCCATCCCGAAACTCACTCTTTCTCCTATTGTTTGTAATTCAGTAGTTGCCCAAGTTTACAGCCTACAGGCCATCCTTGCCCTCTTTCTCAACTCCGTAATTCTGTATTTAATCAATCACTTGAATCTAACTCCTAAATAGATCTGAATTCTATTTACTTATTTGTATCGTTACTTTCACTCTCCTAAATTAGGCTAACATCTTTCTACTGAATTACTGAAACATTTTATTAGTTTTCTTGTTTTCAGCTTGCCTCCTCCGATCTATTCTCCATCCTTCCACACAGTGCTCTTTCTCAAATGGAATTATCTTCATGCTGAAGACTGCTCAGCGGCTCCATTGCACTTAGGATGAAGCTTCATTTCTTGACTTGGGCATTTAAACCCTTTGTTCTTGTTTGTCTCTCCAAGTGTTACGTTCTGGATTTGCATTCTCTCAGGTTGTAATGCAAATAGTGCTAAAATACTGATTAGGACATTAGTTCTTCTGATCTTCATTCCTTGCGTGCTTCTGACTAAAGAATCTCCTCAATATTATGCAAATAACAGCATCTTAATAAACCAACATGTAATGAATGTATAAGGATTAATAAGACTTATTTATTTATTTATTTTTATTGATACATAAAATATATTGACATATATGGATATATAACATTGTATAAGTTTGAGGTGTAAAACATGTTGGTTTCATACATTTATATATTGCTACATACAATATATTTATATATTGCTACATGACTACTGCATGATAAAATGCTAATATAAAATATACCTACTTTCACATATTCAAATTCATTGATTTGAATTTCCATATCATTACATTAGCTAGTATAAAATAGAAATGTAATTTTCCCTCTGGAAGAATATTATATTGTATATAGCCATAAAATGAATATATAATTTGGGCTTGGTTAAAATTACTTCTTTTTATGGCCATCCCTTTTATTATAGCTGAGAAGTCCTGGCATTTGCTTCTATTTCATTGTTTCATTGTTAATATTAATTACTACTTTGTGATACTGGGCTTTCCAGGAATAACGTTTCCTAATAAGTAGTTATCCAATAGTGCTCCTGCTGTTTTTGTTGTTTCGTCATATATACGGCAGCTATTGAGGGCAGTCTCTGGAGATGCGTGGTCAAAGAGAGGTTTCAGTAATTTAGAATAGTCCGTCCATTTGCTGAAGTTGGTAGGTTAGTAGTGTGACCTGTGTATATTGAACATAGGACTCTATTTTCTTGTAGTTTCAGCATAAGTATCTTTTTCACTGACCATTAGTGATCACTTGTGTTCTCCTGCAATTCCTCTGGTCCTTGTATACACAAACACACTTTTAATGTAAATATACAAATTATGCATCTCTTGTGAAACTTTGTGATTTCCTTGGATAATGAAGGTTGATTACTAAATGCAACTGCAAAATATAAATGTATAAAACCCACTTTCTGCTCATTTGGCTTCACTATTGTGTCCTGTAACTGGTGATGGTGTATAGGACCATCAGCACAGGATTTTCATAGCTTCATGTACAGATCGCTCTTTTCCCTTTCAGCACTATATTGCTTAGAAACATTGTAACATATCTGGAATACCTGTTTAGTGTTTTAAAGCTTTCAGTGACTAAGAAATGAACTATTAACAATAACTAAAATCAAATACAACAAAAGGTATTATATTGTTTCCGATGCAGCCAATTTTATTTGAGATAGAATGAAGTCTTTTTGGTAATGAGTCAGGTCTATTTCAAAACTTATATCATGAAATGTTTTGAAGACAAAAGAAGGAAAAACAAAAAACAAAATTAAAAATGTCTCAGGTAATGTTATTATGGAAGTTTCTGTTCTTCAGAATGTGTTTTAATAACCAATGATTCTTTTCCTATGTATCTGACAAAGATAATACAAATGCGAGGTGCTGAATCATTATAAAATGAAGTATACTTATTGTAAAGAATTAAAAAATATGAAAAATTGGAAAACTCATCATTCCATCAGCTAGTAAAAAAACAATATTAATTTTTTATTTCAATCATTCTAGTGTTTTTACAAGTAAATATTTTGTACCTAATGGGAAAAATGAGGCATATATTATCCTTTTGTATATGACACAGTTATATGAATATTGTTGAACATTGTCCAAAATTTTATTTTAATGACCATATAATTAAATTCTTAATGGTTTGTCACCATTTATTTTATTATTCTTCAATTCTTTAAAAAAAATTTTTTGGATTTTTTAAAATATATTTTCAATGTTTATTTTTGAGAGAGAGAGAGAGAGACCAAGTGCGAGCAGGGGAGGGGTAGGAGAGAGGGAGACACAGAATCTGAAGTAGGTTCCAGGCTCTGAGCTGTCACCACAGAGCCCACTGCGGGGCTTGAACTTATGAGCTGTGAGGTCATGACCTGAGCCGAAGTTGGACACTCAACCGACACTCAACCGACTGAACCACCCAGGTGCCTCTATCATTCTTCAATTTTTAAGCATATTATTTCTAATTTTCACTATTACAGAAAGGACTTTAATAAGCATGGGCATGTAATGCCTAAATTTCTACTTATTTAACATAGATTAGCAATACTTGTAAGGGAAATTACTGTTCTGTGGGTAGAGTTATCTCTATCTTAGCTTCTGGAAAGCACCAAGTATATATAGTTAGGAAGGCTTGAATTGCTACCCTGGTACAAGTAATATGATATATTAACATTTTACTTTCCCATTTATGTTTATTTCTTATGTCACATAAACAGATCTTAGTAATTATGTAGACACTATACAACTGCAAAGCTCTATTGTTGATATGATGACAACCTAGAGTTAAAATAATTGGCTAGAAGTATTGTCTTCTTGATAGGAGCTTGTATGACTCATACTCAACTGAATGGTTAAATTGTGTTTCCAAAGTTTACTAAAGGGTTGACTTTACTTAATTTGTTCTAGAATTTTTCAGATTATCTCTATTTACTTTTTTATTTTTTATTATTTTTTTAACGTTTATTTATTTTTGAGACAGAGAGAGACAGAGCATGAATGGGGGAGGGTCAGAGAGAGAGGGAGACACAGAATCTGAAGCAGGCTCCAGGCTCTGAGCTGTGAGCCCAGAGCCCGACGCAGGGCTCGAACTCATGGGCTGCGAGATCATGACCTGAGCCGAAGTCGGACGCCCAACTGACTGAGCCACCCAGGCATCCCATCTATTTACTTTTTAAAAACAAGGTTCTATTGTATCTCCATTAAAGAGAATAGTTATATAAATAAGCTTAAGTAAAAATATATTCACACTGTGACTAATATCACATTTGTTTTTAAGGATTAGATGAATTTTGATGACATCGCATAATAAGAGGATAGAATCTATTAATTTAACACATTACAAGTTCTATTATTCACTGGTTGTATTTGGAAATAAGGCAGAGATCCACAAATTCAGCTTCCAGAATTGGTACTATTAACATTTCTATTTAAGAGTTGATTTGACCACAGGCCAAGGATTTCAAACTGTTGATCAAGCATGGTAGAATCTACCCATTTTTCTACATGATAGTGATGCTTATTTTAAGAAGGAATTAGCTTGACAACGATGTACATTCTATAATACCTATTCCCTTTGATTGCGTGAGTGATCCTGCTATGCATACATTATACTAGAAGGTAGCTGTGGCTGAAGAAGAGGAAGCTGAAGAAGGCTGAAGGCTGAAGGCTGAAAGCTGAAAAAGAAAAGGAAGACTAACAAACAAGGCAAAAGATGGGCGAGGTCACAGGGTGATGTCTTTTAAGGCCTTAGCTATTTTAAGGATTTGGCTTTTAGTCTGAGTGAGTTGCTACACCATTACAGGTTTGAGCAAAGAATTCACATGATATGATTTACATTTTAATAGCATTACTTTAGCGGCTGAGTTTAGTAAGAAGTAAGGAAGGAAGCAAGGGTAGAAATGGGATGCCCCATTGGAAAGCCACTTCAAGAAAATAATTTGTAAGGTGATAACACTTGGCCCAGGCTATTAGTAGTGGAGATGTTGAGAAATGATAAATAAATTTTGGAGATAGAGCCCCAATTTTTAATGTATTGGGTGGAGTTAAGGATGACTCAAAAACCTGTTAGACTGAGCAACTGGCTGAGAGTTATATCGCTATGTATTCCAGTCACCTAACTTGCGGATGGATACAGTGGAAGGGTTTTTGGGTAGAAGTTTACAATTCAGATTTGAACATGTTCGGATATGTGGCAGTGTTTAGTTGGCATTTTATTTGGAGTTTGGGGTTTAGGGGGGAGGTCCATGCTCCAGATAATGTATTTGGATTCTGTCAGCATGCAGAGTATTGAAAACCATAACCCGAATCTGATTATCATCATTAGGCTCAGGAACCAGTAAATAAGTGGATAAAGGAGAAAACATTTGTTGTATATAATCATATTATATCAAGTAGGGAAAACAGGTTTTGAAAAAATACACTATTCTAGATTTTGTGACATTATTTTATGGTCCCATAATCTGACATAGATTAATAATAAATATTAACATGAGGAGTCATCAAAAGCAATATATATGTGGTGGATGAATACATACATGCCTATTTATGAATGTGTATGCATTTCAATCTGTATCTATGTGAAAGTATCTTCTCATGACAAGTCACATAGTGACATATAGTAAAATGTGTTAAAGCAAAAAAATTATATACAATATCTATTTATATAAGAAAAAATAAAATGAGTGTTAAATGCAATTGTATGTAAAGAAAGGAATTGTCAGTGGCTTTTAATTAGCATTTAAACAATTTAAGATTTATTGGATGATGAATTTTGCTTAATGTGTAAAAGCTTAACTATTCCTACTTTTATTACTCTCTGGAAACTTAACATCGGTAAACCTACTATTATGTCATGAAATTTAAGATTATTTTTGAGAAGACACAGAATCCATAAAGTAACCAACTATGGAAGGTTATAGTAAAGTACTTACTTAAAGACTTTGTGTACAGATGTATATTTCAAAGGCAATAGATGACATCAACTATAACTGTAATAAACCAGTCCTTTCTAGATACTGATGACACAGGCCCATTCATTTGAAATTCCTATTTGATAATTCTGCAGTAAAGTTCAACCAAAATTTAAATTCCATTTACATTAAATTAAAGTTCAAAATGTATGTTTTTATTAAACTGTCCTTTTTGAAAAGTCTTTTGTTGAAAACCTGCCACTTGGTTTGAGAGTTCATCGTGTGCATTCCACAACTGACTTGAGACCAAGTTTAGTTTTGAGATAAGAAGTACTAGTATTTTAAGAGTTCTTTTATATTGTGAATGAATCTAATGTCTTTGAAGAGTGTCAGTGTCTTACATAGTTGAAAAAAGGAAGGAAGACTAAGATTGGCTCCATAAATTTAATCTAATGCTAATGAGACTTCTTATTTAGTTTTGTGTAAATATAACTACGTATGTAATTAGTGTCGAGCAGCATATGGAATCCATTGGGAATGTGTTTTTACATGTGCATCTCAAGGACATCAGAGGAATTTTGCTTATAAATATATATTTCAATATAACTTGCTGTTACAGACTGCAGTGTCTTAAAATATTTCACAGATGTCTATTTCTTCATGTGTTTTAATAATATTTTCCCCAAAACATTGAGCTTGATGTTTTGAACTGTGCTTGGCTGTCACTTGGCCTATAGCCTTGTCAAGTAATTTTAAAATGCTTAGTACCATTTTATTGATTGTATCTATAAGTGAACTTATGCCAGCATCACGCGCGACACTCCATATGCATTCAATAGAACCCTGCATGGAGGAGGAGGGAATGAATTCTTGTAAAGCTTGAAAATTCTCCTGTAGAAACATCTTCCTCCTGTGTACTTTTATAACTATTATTTCAAAAACACATTGGCGCTAGTCGATTGTGAACATTAGGTTTTTAGCTTGGGCACCAGGTCCCTTCCACTCCCATAGTATTTCGTTTTATTGGGATTTTACTGAGTTGAGTTTATGCATTTGTGAAATATGAATAGAACGTTAAATCTTGAGACCATGAGATTGATGTATAAGTATGTGTCAATTGGAGGTGAAGATAACGCCCTTTTCATTGCAGAGGAATTAGTCGTTGGTTGATTTGTTAGAAGATTTTGTAAATTTTTTTACTGTTTATATTTGAGAGAGAGACAGAGACAGAGGCAGAGACAGAGAGATAGAGCATGAGCAGGGGAGGGGCAGAGAGAGAGGGAGACACAGAACCCAAACCAGGTTCTATGCTCTGAGCTGTCAGCACAGAGCCTGACATGGGGCTCGAACCCATGAACCGTGAGATCATGACCTGAGCTGATCAGACACTTAGTTGAGTGAGCCACCCAGGCGCCGCTTGGTGGAAGATTTGAGATGAAATAAAAATCAAATGAAAGATGACACTCTGATTAGTAATTTATACATTTTATTTATAAATAAGTAAAAGATTACCTAGATTTAGATGATAGATCTCAGATAAATACAGATCACATCCTGACAATTTTGTAAAACAGAGTCATTGTCTACAATGAAATTAGTGCTCCCTCACTTGTTACTTTGTCACCTAAAGGTAATCCCGGCAATGGAGTCATCTCCTTGGTCTGGCAAACTCACTAAAGCCTACAAAGTTTTTTGCAGGACCTTGATTTTAAGGAAACAAGAAACTGTCCCTTGAGTTCCCAGCCTTGAGGGTGGGAGTGGGAGTATGCACGTATAGGTGATGAGTGTTAGAAAAAGAAAGGATGGGATGGCTTGGTGGGTTTAGTGTCTGATGATTAATTTCAGCTCTAGTCATTATCTCCCGGTTGGTGAGTTCGAGCCCTGCGTTGGATTCTGCTCTGACATAGCAGAGCCTGCTTGGGATTCTGTCTCCCTCTCTCTCTGCCCCTCCGCCACCAAATAAATAAATAAACATAAAAAAAGAAAAGAAAAAGGAAGGATGTAAAAAATGTAAAGACATCGCAATTAAGAGTGTGTTATTTTTTTATCCAGTTGACACTAAATACTATTAGGACATGGATCTTAAGAAATGTTGGAAGTATGTCTTGGGATTTAAAGATGTCAGAGTTTTTCTTGAATAAAGGAGAAGTTCTGGGTCATCATTCTCTCTGTTTTTCCTATTAAGTTTGTTGAGAAAATAGTTCTTTGCCCTTGTATAACCTCAGGTAATATAAGCAGAGACTCAAACTCTGACAGAGAGATGAGAATTCATGATATCTTTATTTGTTTGAAGTTGTACTCATAATGTTTGCATGAATGAGTAACCTTGAGGAAAACAGTTTTGCCATCATTTTCTCCCCCAGTGGGGGAGCTGGAAATAAGCCTAAGACATGATGTTTTCCTTTAGATTTTCTTAAATACTTATATGTGAGTACATCTTTATGTAGAAGAGCAAAACTAGGAAATTAATAACCTAATTAACATCATAAACTAAAGATAATTGTAAGATTGTTCAGATTTAGTTTGATTCTAAATCTCAGACACTTGAACTTAGGGATGTGGATGAGAACTGTCAGGTGGTTGAAATAAATGAAGAAAACAGGAACAGTGCTAATTAGAACATTGGAAGGAACCCAGAATTCAATCCTTTAATGATGTGTTTAATATTGCAAGGCATGTTATTGTGATATATTTTACATCAAAGTGCTAAGTATATTTGATCGTTACCAATGATCTTCCCTGCCATCATTGCATAAAATGTTCATGTTTGAAAGATTCATTTCACCACACATATTTGTATGTTCTGTAAAATTTTAATCTGTTAATTAAGATGGCTACTTTTGCATCGTCTTTTTTTTCTAGTTAACTCTACGTTCTAGTCTAAACCTAGTCTAAACTAAGAAATAGACCCAAAGTTCAAAATGATGCACTTAGAAAGACAATTTTTTTATAATCCAAATGTATATTTTGGGGATCAAACTTGATATTAATTGGCAAGGAAAGTTTGAATATGTGAAATTTCTAAGTTTAAAAGTATTCAATATTTTCTAGGTTTATAAGTTTTTTTTCAATGTTCAAGTTTGAAAAATATTAAAACATTTCTTCAAATAATTTGAAATGACTAAGATATAAATATGAAATATTTGTTGTAATGAAATGAGTACACCATTTAAAATTATTTTCTGACTTTTACAGGGCGCCCGGGTGGCTCAATTGGTTAAGAGTCTGACTTTGATTTCAGCTCAGGTCATGATCTCATGGACATGAGATCAAGCCCGTGTCAGGCTCAGGTCTCCCTCTCTCTCTCTGCCCTGTACTCTTCCCCACTTCAAAATAAATCAACATTAAAAAAATAAATTTATTTTATTTTATAAATTTTATAACTATTTTGCAGTCTTAATTGTATAATTGCAAGAGTTCATGATATATCATTATTATACTCCGTTTTATAAAGGAAGATAGTTTGTAATACAAGCCTTGCTTTTAATCCAAGTATGATAATGTATACAGCTATCATTTTAATTGATGCTAAAAATAAAAATGTTCAGATACCTAATTAAGTATCTCCATATACAAAAATAAAATGATCAACCATCTCCTCTTAAGTGATAACTTCACATTTCCAAAAAGCAGTTTTCTTGTGTGTATGATAGTTTTGTTTTTCCCCTGGTATAAAAGAACTAGATAACCATCATCTGGAAAATAAGGTCAAATATAGGAGTAGTATGTATGTATGTATATGCCATACAGTATCAAAATAAAGGACCTGTTTTCCTCCACAGATAAATTGAAATACATGAACAATACAGTAACATAATTTTACCAGAGTCCTATTATTCTCTGAATTGAAATGTCTTAACCTATTTACAAAAGACCAGCATTATTGATTCTGGGAGGGTCTGCACTCCTTATTTATAGGCTGTATAGATTAAAGGAGGATTTTATTATTAATAATAGCTAATGATTGTAATGCTATGTGTTGAATATAAAATATCACTGTTTTACAAATTAAAAACTCTCCTAACACAACTTGTAAAATTAGCTGTTGCTGCATCTTCAATGAAAGAGTGTAAAATTCTTATTCAGATTGATTAAATTTATATTGGGTCCTTAGTCTTGAGCATTCTGGCAACTTTTTTAATGACTACTTTGAGAAAAAAATTAAATTCATTCAAATAATACCTTGAATTTCAGGTAGGAATAATTTAATAATCCCCCCCGCCCCCCCCCCCCCCACAGACTGATATACTCTTGAGATATTCTTGACTACTCTTAATGCTGCTGATGAGTAGGTTAGTGGATAGGAAGGTAGAAACAACTAATTTATCAGGGTAAATCTGGCATTGAAACAGCATAATATAACGCAACTTTGAGTGAATCAATTCACAACTCTGAATGCCCTCAATTATAAAATGATAGTGTTGAACTTCATAATCATTCAGCTTCATTTCAGTTCTTTTATAATCATTTGGGGAAATGGTTATTTTGTTTAAAAAATTATTGGCATATAAAACAAAGAAATTAGAATGTCTCCCACAAAAGCTCTCAATTTAGCTCAAAGCAGGCATTGAATATACACATAAAATATAATTCAAAGTCTGTGCTACATCTTGAGACTCAAAGCTTGTACGTCGCGGAAGTGTGGGCATGTGACTCATGGATTGTCAAATTTAGAACCAAAGTAATGTTTCGTACCAACTGGTAGCTGCAGAAATGTTCCCTATAGTCTCTGGATGGAAGAGGCAATCAAACAGCTGGGTCCTAATAGTCTTCTAAGAGACAAATCAGAAGCCTTATCAGCAAGGCTGATGGTTGCCTTTTACATTATCTTTGGAATGAACAAAACCCTTGGGCCTGATTGGCAGCCCCTCTTTACCTCCCTCCACTTCAAGGCTTTCCACAATACAATTCCCAAAAGCCCTGAATGTACTCCTTGTGCAGAGAGAGGGCAGGGGAAGCCTTTGCAAGCTTTATACAGAAAAATACAAGAGTTGTGAAGCCATTAACTGGTCATGACTAAAGTATTAGGGACATAGCGAAACTCTCATTCACCAAACCAGAAAACCATATGAAAAAATTTTATATACTTACAGATAGTATCTTTTTTTTATTTATGACATATACATTCAAATCTTTCAAGCAGAAAATTCAGTCAAGTGAGATCTATTGGTAGTTTGAGTTCAAAGTCAGTGAGCAAATGGAAATCATTGCAGCATCCATCTCATTTCCCTAGTGGACATTAGACCACTCAAAATGTGTCACATAATTTACAGCCCCTTGATAGTAATTGAATATACACATTGAGAGTACACTGGCAGAACACTTAAGGAAGATTGAATGCCGGAGGACCCGCTTACGTTATTTTTGGCTCTACCCTGGTTTTTGCTTTTAATTTTTTTCTTGAGATTAATTTCAATTTGGTTCTTCCATCCTATCCAAACAAAAGCTTTGGGAAAAGAGATTAACAGCAGCATCAAAGAAATTGTGATTCTTAGTTTCAGAGACATCAGATTTTGTAACGTACTAATAGTAGAAGGACAACATGAAGTCTGCAATTCACCATAAATAATTTTTAAACCAGGATAGTAGAATCAAGCAATAAATGAGAAAGATGACTTTTGAGCTGTCTCTTAAGTGAGAGTGAGAATTTCCAAGGTTGAAATTAATATTTCTATTTTAATATTTAATATGTCCATTAATATTTGGGGAAACAAAGAGATAGCTTTGTAATTAAAAATATGAAATAACCAAACTTTTTAAACAATCATTGTTCTAAATCTCTGTATTTTTAATGTGTGTTCCAAGAAATTTTTAACTTTTTCAACTTATATTTTATTGAAAGTAATTTCTTAAATGGTTTATTTGCCATGCAAAATGGAATCTCCTTAAGTAGTAACCTTTAATACTTAAGAGGCTACAGATGAAAGTAGTAAGCAATTGATTTTATAGACTTCCAAGTATTCCAAGCACATAATGAGGAAATGGGACCTGACAAAAATTGCTATTTGAGAAACAGTTTTGGGTTTGTTTTCTACTTTTCCTTCTCTCTTCCTGTTCTCCTTCTCTCCCCTTCTGAACCTCTCCCTCTTCTTCTTTTTTCCTTAGAGTGTGCTGTGGTATGCACTAAAGATTGTCCCATGGACCTCTATTTTCTCATCACACATGACATATGTATATGTGTGTGTACATATATATAATATATAATATATATATTGTATATAACATGTGTAATATATGTTATATATGTAATATAGATGTATCATATATATATGATATGAATGTATATATATGTATATATATGATATATGTATATCATATATATACATATATATATTCCCTCAAATCAAGCAATGTCCCACTAACTGTAACCAAATTAACTTTTTTCTGACCACTAAGGTTTACTTAAATAAGTTGCATTTTATTGAGACAAAGTGGGGGAAAAAGTATTTAAAGAAAATATTCATCTGTGGATATTTTTCCCATGATGAAGATAAATGAGAAAATAAATTATTCAAGCAATTTAATTACTAACAAACCTAACTTATTTGAATATTTGCAAGGGAAAATTCATCTAAGATACTTGTAGGTCTTTCAATTTCAAAAATACTATATACATAAAAGATTTGTTAAAGATACATTTCTCTTCTACTACTTAATAGGTTGATAATTAGGTGTTTAAAGGTATTTTTTTGCCTTTGGAGATAAGATAAAATAAGATGAGAACATAGACCCCTAAGAGATTTCAAACGTAACCTTCTTTCTTATTTTATTCACTTATTTATATTCTCTATTATCTTGTGCTTATTTTCACTTTACTATTGGGTTTTTTTTTTTTTTCTGGTCTCTCCTATCCTCCTTATCTTTGAAATCTTGCTTAACCCTTCTAAATCAACCTTACTTTTCCTTTTCCTTAAGTCTTTTATGATACTTGTTAACCTTATATCTCCAAATCAAACTGTCTATAGCATTGTACGTGAGTGACATAGTACCATATTAAACCATTTTATGTATATCACAAACAATGCCTTCCAAATACCATATAAACATTCAAAGGTTATGGAAAGCAAAGTGATATACATAAAATGGTTTAATATGGTATTTGGAAGGCATTGTTTGTGATATTTGTTGATTAGGAGAGATTCTAAGGTTTTATGTGTGCTATCCATATAGAATTCATATTGATTAAAGACAGACTAAAAAGATTCTGAGAAAATGTAATCTCATTTTTTGTAACAAAGCCAAATCTCTCGTTTATAATCATGTTCATTTTGCCTTGGTTAGATGTGACATCACTCATGATAGTCTTTGATAGCTAAAATACGAACGTATAATGTACACTATAAATATGATAAGTAGTCACATCCCTCCCTTTCCTCCATCTTTGGAAAACCTCTGCCACCACATTTGGAGAAATTTGTGGTGAAAATCAAAGATGGCATAGATTTTAAACTAAGTCAATAATTCTATCTCTATTTCCTATTATTTATATTGAATGGATTAGCTCTTTCCATAAAACTGTGACTTTGAGCCAAGAGGGAAGGATGTAGAAATGGGTAATTCAAATTCTAAATGTAAAACGTCTGGAAGAGGACAAGATGATGTCACAAAGAGGAAAAATTTAAACTATATTTTATTTTATAAACTATTTGTATTTTTAAAAAAAGAAGAAAATAAAAATGTAAACAAAAGTTATACCTATTTTTAGCAAAGTGATGCAATGCCCAAAGGCTGTTGTCAACAATATCAACTTTATTGAATGGAAAACACTGACCTGACGAGTGACTCTGTTTCTGTCAAATCTTACTTTCTGCCAAGATGTTATGTCACTCTCGGATTACTCAGACCTCTTTCTCTAACCTACAATGAAATATGGAGACTCTCAGCAAGGAACGAGGAAAGCAGTAATATCAAACACATTTTAGTTGAAAGGCATGGGCAGGCTTCCAAACATTTTGTAGAGTAAAACTTCCATTGACTCAGAGCCAGTAAGTTCACAAATCTTAAATGTACAGATGAGCATTTTTATACCAGATTTCTTCTAACAAGTCAAACCCATACCTCATAGATACATACTTTGTGAATCATAGAATCATGGAAAAATATGAAATGGGGTTCATAAAGGCAAAGTTGAATGCAACAAGAAAAGGAAATACAAAATTAAAATATGGAGCACGATAGTAGACTTTACTATGGTAATACCTAGTCCTTAATAAGTTAGTTACCATTGAGATCTTTCTGAGAACCTGTATGCTTTTGTTTTCTCATTCGCGTCATCAGTAAATACTTACAGAGTATGTATCACTCTAGATTATGGGGCTGACTGGTCATGGTTCCCTGCTCTATGGGAGATGATAGTCTTGTGATGATAAATGCATTTGCAAAATCATCTAGGGCTAAAATTAGTTTTTAGTTATTAATTTGTTTGCAGTATACGCAAAGTGAAGGAACCAGTGTTATTATCCTATTGTGTGATTTGTATTAAGATTGCTAAAGGTGAGGAATTTTATTTAAAGATCTGTGGGAGAGAATGCCTCACTCTCAACTTAGTGACATGGCTTATTTTTTCATTTCATTTCAATACAAGTTTTCTCCTGTAGTAATCAGAAACAGTGTGAAGCACAGACAGTGCATTATTCCGGTTTAATTTGGTATGATTGTGCTGTAGGGATATAGGTAGCTATCAATCACAGTAGTATTTTAACATTTATGTAAAGAATTATGATAGGTGTCCATATATTCCGGAATTGGAAATCTCATAGAAAAAACAGGCTGAATAAGAGTTACATACACCATAGTCAGCCTGAATTTTTTGGTATCTGAATGCATGGGAAGTGTGAGTGAACTTGTGCTTATCGATACACCATCATTAGCTCTTCTGGTCCACATTGCTCCTGATAGGCAATTTTCTTTTCTGGATGCTGGAAATCTCTCATTTAGTCCTATGAAGGACTGTTAAGGGTCCAGAGATGATGTATGGGGTGTCATCTCTGTTAGAATAAATAATCTTTCCAGAGAACACTGAGTCTTACTGAGCAAAAGTAAGCTCTCTGGGACTGCAAGTAGAGGACATCCAGGCAGAAATGAGGGCAAGTATTGGGTTATGGGCTGAAACCACTCCTGGAACTTAAGAGAGCATTTTGGATGCCTAAATGGTACCCTTCAACACACTGTGAGCAGCGCACATGCACACACACACACACACACACACACACACGTTATATAAAGACAAATGTTTCATCTTTGAAATAATAATAAATAATAATAATAATAGTTAAATAATAATGATAAGTCAGAAAACTCAAACCTAATTAAATGCTTTCAAAAATAAACTTAAAATTTCCAGGCACTATTTTCAGTGTTTTATATATTTTTACTCCATCTTCACAGCAACTGCACTGTCTGCAGTTAAGGACATTTAAGAAACAGGCAGATTAAGTCAAATGCCCAGGAATACATAATTGGTGTTCAATGAATGAAACAAGGAGGCCAAGAGGTGGTTTTAAAGCCTTAGTAGTCTGTGTAAGTAAACCAAAACCTAAGCCTGGAATTACCCAAGGTTAAGAAATCAAAACCCAAGAACACCCAATCACAACTAGGTTCTCTCAACTAAGGCAAATGCTTGAACTGTAGCCAAAATATAATTTCCTTTCTTTGCTTCTGCACCTTCTCTATAAAAGTCTTTCCCTAGCTAATGACAGTGCAGTGTTCCTACACCACGTCCTGTTTGACGCTGCCTGATTCAACTGAATCAATTTTTACCCAAATAAACCTAAACTGTTTAATATGCCTCAGTTTATCATTTGGTACTACTAGTAGAAGAGCCAGAATTTGAACCTGAATAATCTAACTCCAAAGTCTGTGTCCTTAATCACTACTCCAAACTGCCTGACAGTTCAACTTCATAGTAAAATATGACTCTTTATAATAAGTGGTTGAATAACCTAAGACAGATACTCTGCTTCAATGATTTATGTACTATTTAGGTCAAAGTGAAAAATAGCACTAATATTCATAAAATCTCATGGACATAATGACAAGATTCAAGATCTTAGAGAGTAAAGCAAATAAAATAAAAATAATCACATTGAAGAAAGAAGATCGTCATAAAATTAGACTACAAAGAAAGAAGTCACTGAGAAAAATTTAACAGAAAAGGGGAAGTGTAAGATACTAGAAGTTCATCAAATAAACAATGCTCTATCTCAAGAACAAATTATACCAGTGCACAGGAAAGACAAAAAGAGTAACAGATACCAAATTGGCTACAATCAGAGACCTGAAAGTCAAATGCAAAAACCACAGAAAGTGGAATCCAAGCCAGAAACAGAAAGAAAAAATAACACAATGAGAAAGACTTGGCAAAAAACTAAAAGAGAAAGGAGTTGCAGGCATAAGCAAGTCTCGTGTAGCCCACACATACACACCAAAACAAAGACAAAAACAAAAC
This sequence comes from Panthera uncia, assembly GCF_023721935.1. Classification (NCBI taxonomy): domain Eukaryota; kingdom Metazoa; phylum Chordata; class Mammalia; order Carnivora; family Felidae; genus Panthera; species Panthera uncia. The sequence goes on along the minus strand of NC_064810.1, from coordinate 26,452,741 downwards.
GCCAAAACAACAACAATAACAAATCAGCTGGTAAAATTTACTTGGTTTACAGCCTCGATTTTTTACTCCCAATTTAGAAATTATTAAATTTGCGATGAGGCTACATTGAAATTTACTTAGCAAAACTTTTGTTGACATAAAAAAATGAGATAAAACATTTCAGGAGAAACTTTCTCTGAAAGTTTTAGAAAATCTATTTAAGAACTAACAGTTGGTATGCAAATTGCAAGTTAGAGATCCTGAATGAGCTACTTAATTAACAGATTTTAGTTTGTTAAGCTGAACTGAAGTGGTAAGCTTAATGAAAACCACAGCCATACTAGAAGGGGAGAAAGTTCTGTATTTGAGTCTTTTCATTAAATCTGACAGAACCTAATCAATAAATATGTGTAGCATATTGCTGTATAGATCTGATTATATGCCTTCTGCTTTTACTAAAATGCTAAACATTTTATTCTGAACTTATACTTTAATAATTGAATACCAAGACTGGCTGTCCATAATTCAGATTTAATTATCTTTAAATCCTAATCTCTAAATAGTCTCTGTTAAATGGAATGCCATTGATCCAGCGATCTATAGTTAAATCAGTGACATACAATCAATATTAGAATTTAAGGGTTTAACCAGGAATTCTCTGATAAGTTCATGTCAAGTATAATTCTTAAAAAATGCTTTCTCTATAAGAGAAATTGTCTATGAGACAATTTTAAGTTGTCTCAATATCTTGAATTTGAAATCTTTGAGATTCTGTAGGTCTCAGGCATGGGAATTTGCCTGGGGGGATGAGGGAGAGAGAGCATGAACCTGGGTAAGTAAATAATATGATGCTCCAGGTTTATTTCTTCTCAGCTAACATTTATCTCTTTGGCATGATGAAGGGCAGATCAACGTTGATTGTAAAAGCAAACACGATTAGCAGTAAAGCGGCATATGTTAACACTGCTGCAGCCTGATGATGAATGAGCTGTAAATGATGCCAACACCTGTTCTTGACGATGATGCGTGACACCCAACCCCAGTGGAGTAATAAGCATTCAGACACATTGGTGCACATCTCACCAATTACACTGGTTTGCGCAGGAGTTCTGGTAGCATTCTCTCTCGCTCGCTCTTTTCTCTGATTACTTCTATATTCGTCCATCCATTCCGAACTTCACAATCAGCTCGGAGCTATGTATATTCAGATATAAGTGGTGTATACATGGGGCTGTGTGTTAGCCACACAGGACAAAGTTGGGTTACCCAAAGTCCGAGGTGACTGGCAAGTACAATTCCATACCAGAATAATCCCATCTGAAACACCACTGTTCTCTCACTTAGTCTGATGTTGATTGAAATTCTTAGGCCTTTCAACTAGACTGACTCTATTTGAGAATGGCTGAAGGGGTTTTAAGTTGTGGTGTTTTATAAAGACAATCTCAAAACAAAATGAAAAGAGCTGAATGTCTGATGGTGTGCTCTATATTTCATACACAGAATACTTAATATAAGTATGAATATTATATATATTATATATTATATATATATAAGTTATATTATACATATAGTTCTGATATTATCTTCCAGTATTGATTCAGCAAGGGACATATGATGTTGTAGCTTTGTGGAGATTCAATACCATTTAATGATCTTTGTTACGTTATCATGTCCCATTATATGGCCATTTAACTAGAAATACCTATTAACATCTAAGATGTTTCTATTATGTATTGACCGTATAATATGAATTTCTTATTCTCTTTAATTTTTACTTCATTTTATTTCTGATCACCCCTCTTCGTCTTTGCTTCAAGTCTAGTTGACAAAATTTTCTGCCCTATCCTCTATGTAATTCCTTTAGCTGAAGTTAGATCATCCCTACCTGGAGGGACTTCTGTATATAATATTGCCTCCTGTTTTTAAACTCTTTATTTTTACTTTCCAAATAACACTTTCGCTTTACCTCCAGATTTATTCAGAGCCTTCCATTTGTAAAGAAAAATTTTTCCAACTCTTGCTCCTATTTTATGATATTCTTGCTTTAATTGGCCAATTTCTCAAATAAATGGCCAAACCCATTGCTTATACATCCTGATATCTTTTCTTTCCTAACTCATTGAAATTATTAAGGGAATGTCAATATCTCGGGTTATCAAAAAATAATACTCTTGCAATAGCCATGACCATGTTTCCTCATAATCTTAACATTTATCTTAAGGACCCAGATAGTAGGTTCCATGAAAATAAGTACTGTGTCTCTTTTATTTTTCAAAGAGGCATTATGGAGTAGATGATAAGAGTGTAGGCTCTGAAGCTAGACTCCCTAGGTCCCAACCCTATATATGTACTAGCTGAATGTCAATGGGGAAGTTTCTAACCTCCCTGTTTTTGCTGCCTTAGTTATAAAATGGCAAATAATGATACAGTTCATAGAGCTGATGTGAGAAAAAATGAGTTGCTATATGTATAGAGTATGTGAAAAGCTTAATACCTAGTAAATGTCCTATATATTTTAGCTACTGTTAGTATTATTTGGCTATTATTTTTGCCACCCCTCCAATCCCAGAAATTAGCACTGTACCTGATACATCTTAACTTTCAACCGATATTTTCCAGATGAATGTGTGAAATGAATTAATGAATATTACACTTAACACAACTGATATTACATTTTTTTTTATTTTTTTATTTTTTTGATATTACATTTTTAAAACATTTATATCTTGGGGTGCCTGGGTGGCTCAGTTGGTCAAACTTCCGACTTCGGCTCAGGTCATGATCTCACGGTTCGTGAGTTCGAGCCCCGCGTCAGGCTCTGTGCCGGCAGCTCAGAGCCTGGAGCCTGTTTCAGATTCTGTGTCTCCCTCTCTCTCTGCCCCTGCTCTGCTAACACTCTGTCTCTGTCTCTCAAAAAGTAAATAAACATTAAAAAAAAAACAAAAACATTTATATCTTTTGACTTCCACATCACTAAAATATCACTGCTCAAAATACAATCTTTACCCATAAAACAGAATTCCATTTCCAGCTCCTCTATGTTAGTCAGTGGAAAAACTATTCTGCAAAGTTACATCCAGGGAAAAGAGAAGATACGTAGGAGTGGCTGGAGATGAAGTTACTACTGCAATGGTTTCCTCTCCCAACTTCTATTTTTATAACATTAAAATCCATTCTTCTCACAGCAGCCAAAATAATCATGTAAAAATATGTCAGAGCATGATTTCCTCTGCTTAAAACCATTCTGTAGCTTCCTAATACACTAAGAAGAAAATCCAAATTTCACACAGCCTAGCCAGTAAGACCCTGCTTGACCTGGCCCTGACTATTTCTCTGAGCCAGTCTGCAACCATATGTTTTACCTACCTCATTCCTGCCTTTGACATTTGCTGTTCCTCCTTGTAATACTTTTCCCTTGGGTTCAAACTTGGCTTAGATCGTTCAGGCTCTGTTGAAACATCCTTTTCTTAAAGACGTCTTGATCCACCCCCTCCCTTCAACTCTGTTATATATTCCTGTTTTATATTCTCCACAGCACTATCTGAAATTATCTTCTCAATGTATTTTTTTTATTCTCATCTGTCTTTCCCATTAGAATGCAAGTTCCATGGGACGTCTGGCTGGCTTAATTGGTACAACATAAAACTCAATCCCAGGGTTGTGGGTTTGAGCCCAAAGTTGGATGTAGAGATTACTTAAAAACAAATCTTTAAAAAAGAAAAGAATGCAAGTTCCACAATGAGAGAGACCCTGCCTCTCTGATTTATCATTTTGGCCCACTGCCTGATACATTATAAATTATTATTAGTTATGTTAAAATGTATTCATAATTGAGGCTAGAGCCATATCACAAAGAGCCTTGTATGCCATGTTGTGGAGATGGAATTGTATCCCAAAGGCAACAGAAGCCATCAGGAGCAGGAGATAGTAAATAGAAGATTGGCATATGCATTTAAGAAAACTTTACATAGGAAGGAGTATCAGAATTGGTACCGTGAACCATGAGATCATGACCTGAGCTGAAGTCGGGCACTTAACTGACTGAGCCATCCAGGTGCCCCTCAAATATATTTTTTTAAGGTGCTCCATTTCCCACCAAAAATTTCTCAGTAATAGGTATAGCCACAATTTCAAAACTGCTTTACTAGGTGATTTTAAATTTTATCATATACTGATACTGGGTGTTCTGTGATAAACCTAATGGGCATGTTATTCACAGTGGAGATATAGAGATAGTAATATTGATTCAGGCACATCTATCAAACTAAAGTATCTTTACCTTTTTAAAAATATTTGTGAGGGATAATAAATAGTTCTTCTGATAACCAGTATTGGCTACGGGAAGTTGTTAGGGGCCACCCACACTATGTAATATATATTACAAATCAGCATCAATGTTTATATTTGTAATTTAAAAAATTTTATTGGAAAACCTGTGGAATACAAAATAACAAAAGATTCAAAACAGAACATTCTTTCATTTAAGGGAGAAAAATAGGATGCATGAAGAACTCTATTACAAGAGCAAGGGGATTTTTGGATATATTTATTATGTGTAAAGGAATTTTTTGAAAATGAATGTCCACATATCTTCTAATAAGCAATGTCCAATATAAATTTACACTATCTACAACATTTATTCTAACACTCGATTTAAATTCTCATACAAAAGAGCCAAATATATTAATTACAGACATCAAAAAATCTCTTTAAGTTTAACACAAATGAAGACCACTAACTATTTGAAATTTCCCCTTTTGACTAGCACTTTAAAGATTTCAAAAAACAACTTCTTGTTTTCCTAGTTTACTTACTCCGTTGCATCAATTTGTTGTTTGGTGTTCCTTTGTTATGTTTGTTTTCATTTTTTGTTTTGGTTTGTTTTGGTTTGTTTTGTGTCAAGAGTTTATAGTTATGATTTCAAATTTAACTTGGGGCTTCTAAGTTTTCTGCTATATTAGTATGGTAGCTGTGGACACAAGATGATCAGTATGCAAAGGAGGAAACTCTTTTGAAAATATTTAAGATCCTTTATAAAATTTGCTCTGGAGGAAAAAAAAATGACTGTGCAAGTGTTTTTTTTTTTATTTATTTTTTTTAAGTTTATTTATTTTGAGAAAAAGAGAGAGTGTTGATGGGTACGGGCAGAGAGGGAGAGAGAGAAACCTAAGCAGGCTCCACTTTGTACAGAGCCCGACATGGGGCTTGCTTGATCCCACGAACCATGAGATCATGACCTGAGCCAAAATCAAGAGTTGAACACTCAACCGACTGAGCCACCCTGGCGCCCCAATTATGCAGGATTTAATAGCATGAAGTGAATGCCTTTTATTTCCTCTGTTTAGTGCGATCACTCGGATAAAGCAGGACAATGAGATAACGGGTTAGAGATATCTGAAAAATATCTTATGCTATTTAATGTGCATCAAGGAAGTTTTCCATCTAGCTAATAATTTTTATGGCTAAGTATAGTTTAAGGTATACTGATTCCCAAATGAGCTCCATCTGTCTTTTGTGGGCCAGGTGAGTGGCTCCTAACTCTGGGAGCACTCAGAGCTTTGTCTTTGATGGTAATTTGCTTTCTGGCTTTTTTCTGGGAGTAGAATTTCCTCTGAACTCTGGCCTTTGGTCTTCTGTCCTCAGTTTGGAGTTCTACCTTACCTGTAATGAAGAATGTGAACATATTCCACGAACCCCAGCCTCTGATGACCTCATACATCCTCACTAGTCCCATCCCCCCCACCCCACTTCTTTGTCAGTTGTATTGAGTATATACTTCAGGCAACCAAACCAATCATAACCTAAGACCTTTCTGTGAGAACATAACCCCAGATAAAAATTGAGGTCTGAGAACTTACGTTTTTTTTAATCTCTAAAATAGACACGAGGCTTGAATCTCAGAATACTCTGTAGAATCTACAGAATATAGAGTTATCACTAACAGTACACACCATAGCAGACATTACTAAATCATACATTTCTTGTGTTGCGTGTTACCTCTGCTTAATGCTTGAATCAAGATTATCTTTCACTTTTCTTCTTCTCCAAGTACATATAACAGTTTTGTAGTTACCGTCACTATTCACTAGGCATTCCAAATGCTTTTATCAGAATAAAATTCTCCCCCCGAATAACATTTTATCCTTCCCTTTGCATATTCTCATCAGAGTCTTCTAACAGCCATCAGTGGCTGGCATCATCATCATCCACACTTTATAGATGAGTGAAAAAGGACTTAAGGAGAGTAGACGATGTGTTCTTCTGATAAGAAGTGTTGGCTGTGGGCAGTTGTTAGGCCTGCCTGTGCTGTGGAACCAAGTATTGCCAAACCAACATCAAGGATTATACTCACATTTAAAATTTTTATTTTATTGGGACATCTGTGTCATGTAAAGTAACAAAAGACTCAAAATAGAACTTAACGGAGTGAACACTGGACCATGTTCCCTGGTCCTAAAGAACATTCCGGTGTACCTGTCGTCTCCCGAAACAACCGTTTTCTGATACGTGGCCAGTTCTCTCTCACTTGCGAAGAGCAGTTCTGTCAGCCCAAGGAAAAAGATCTTTCAGTATAATTTCCTACCCTGACCACCTGTCTTTTTCCATATTTAGACATAATTTGTGCTGCTAAATAAGGTTGCCCCCTGGCCGTTGAGACTAAACTCTGAATTTCAAACAGACACTTTGTTTATCACTGCCTTAAGTCATTAGCTCTGAGGATGACAAGACTGGTTATTTTGAGTATAAAAAATTTGGTAAACAGACGGGAGGAAGAACTTTTCCCTCCTTATTTAATGCCCCTGAGTGAAACCTCAGGATGTTGCCATCTGAATGTCACGGCCACCCTGTCATAGCCTCACCAGATGAGCTTTCTGAGCTTGCTCTTGGATGAAGACTGGCACTCCGGTGCCGTAACCACGGGGCCCACAGATGGCGGCCTGCCAGCGCCACATCTGAGGCGTCCGGGGTTTGCAGGACTCGACTGCTTTCCATTCCTGCTCTTTAGTGGCTTTCCTCCTTCACCACCTCTGAGAAAGCCACAGTGTCCAAAAGAAGGAAGCAGTCCAGCATCAACAGTCAGGGGCCCCCACAGCCTCTCACCACTTTCCCTTCACCCTCTCCTCCATCTGTGAGTCAAGAATACAGAATTAAAAAAAAAAAAAAATTCCTCCATTAGTCCAAGCCCTGCCTATGCTTTTGGCATTTTTGCACACTGTTAATGTTATAGAGAGAACAGTCCCTTGTCTTATCCCATTTCCCTTATTTTTACCCTGCCTTAGACTTACTTTGTCCTTTCAAGTAGTGACCTAACACTATGCACTATATGTAATAATTTCCTCCAGTCCCTTCTTTTCTCCAGCATGGTCTTGCTTTCCTTTGGGAAGCACTTGCTAACATAATGCTAACTAGTTAGCACTGTTTGTGATTGTTTATATAAATATTCATGATGTGTATCTGCATGTGTGTGTGTACACACCAAAAATTTATACAACTGTGTATGTGTGTGAATACACACACGCTGTACACAAAAATACACAGTATATCTTCATCTTTCATTTTGCTGGATTAGCAGCTATTTTTAGCCTCCCTTTCCAAAGGCTAACCTTTGGTAACATTTTTGATTCAATGACGGAGTTACCCATAACAACCTGCCCGTTTACCACAATGTCATTCCGGTTATTGAGAGAGTGGCACTATTCTAACTTTACTCTGGTGATTTGAAGGTTTAGCAATGATTCTGCCATACTGTTTTATTTTGCGTCATCTCAGAACTAGAAGTTGGAAGGTTCAGAATGCCAAGAGACGATAAAGACTGTAATAACCATTTCCGGATGCATGAGTATGTCAATTCCAATTGTGGAGAGACCTTGTAACAAGGAACCAGTAAATGCGTCTAGAAATAATGGAATAAAATTTACAGGTAGAGCCTGGGTTCTTCCCGCCTATTAGGAAGAGCTCAGGAGTAAAGGAGCCTTGAACATGTTTATACTACATGATTCATATATAGCCTAAAATAATTGGAATAAATCTGAGAAAAAAATAATATAATCCTAAAAAAAAAAATACTGAGGGAAAGACAGTAAATGTATGTCTTTCTGACCAAAAAAAAAAAAAAAAAGAGGAAAGATCCAAATGGATACTAGAAGTCCTGCTATTAGGCTTGAGAAGTACCAAGATGACTAAAATACTGTACCAACCCTGAGAAAGCCCACATTCTGGTTTGGGAGAAAGAGAAATAAATAATTACAATCTAGACACATGACCCAAATTCTTAAAAATGTTGACCAAGAGCCATTAACTCTCTTGGGAAAGTTGTAGGATTTTTTTCCAGAAAGGAGTTAAATATAACTCCTTCCTACGTGTGAGAAAAGGAGGTAGGGCAGCACCCTGAAGAAGACATTCCTTCCTGTAGGCTCTACCTTTAGATGTGTCTGTTCACCAGATTCTTTCCTTATGAATGCAGCTCGGAGCAGTCATCTGTGCTCCGGCCTCCAACTCCAGATTGCTACTAATTTTAAATACTTTTCCTAGAACATCATTTTTTCCCTCAGCTATTACTTTTATGTTCGTTTCTCTTGGCTTCTATCCCATTTCTGAGTTGTCTGCCCACTACAAGCACAAAGTGATAGCTTATTTAATAAGGACTTATTTTCATAAAATACTTGTCAGATTTTGATAGTTCTGTATATGTTTTCTATCTTTATGCATGTGTATGTGTGTGTGTGTGTGTGTGTGTGTATTAAAACAAGTCTGCTTATTGAAAGCATCTGAAAATAATAATAACTCTTTCAACATTTAACAAATTTTTAGGATATTAACAATGTGAAACATGAAGAATTTACTTCAAAAAATCCAGACTTTTCTAGATCATTCCAACATCATGCTACTTTCAGACTTGGTTAACACTTGCTATTTTCATCTAAATGAATGACCCAGATTCTGAATACCACTCTCTGGGCCCATGGTTGGGAGTTTTGGTTTGGCTCACTCTCAGCTCAAGGAAGGTCAGGCAGGCAGGCCCTGTAACCATGCCCTGTGCCCAAGGGCACGTGGAGGTAAGAGCCCACCTCTGTTCCCAACACCAGAATGACTGCCAAGCACCACACTGAAGGCCACTTTTATGGTTTCTATTTGTTTTCAGGGTGATTCTATTTATCAAGCTATTGATCACCTATATCCCAGAGAATGATGTACTTCAATTCCTCAACTCTGTTAATGAAAACTGCTTTTGGTGATACTGTTTGATGATGAGCATTAAAGACATGTTGAAACACTGCCAAATTAGAAGGTTTGGTAGAACATGTGGTATATGTATCTGGGAATATGATTTGCTCCATGAGCATCTGTAAGGGAAATTTTTTACTTTGAATATTCTGAATCTGAACCATGGTACCAAAAATGTCACAGTTGGGTTTTGGTACAAACAGAAAAAATTAATTGAGGAAAAAGACTCTACAGACTAAGTTATCTAAAGTTTTCTAAACAGTTAATTTAAACATATATGAAAATTCTTTAACTGCAGTATATCCAAAGCTGCAGAACCACTGTGTGGTCCTGAGGTTTATTATTAATTCTTCCATCTAGGGTATTGATGAAACATTTAACTGGGAGAGATTTCTTTTTAAGGCACTATTTTCTATATCTGTATGAAACTTTCTTGTTTCTGTGTCCCCACTTGATCTTCTTTCTATGCTCAGTGCCAACCCTTGTGCTATGGTAATCTGCATTGAACTAAAAGGTTGCATGCATAAAATAGTTGATGCATTTGATATATTACTTGCAAAAATTTGCTCTGAGTGCGATTGCTTCAAGCACATGAGTTGTATTTTTTGTTTGTTGGGTGTCTTTGAGTCCTATTAGCTACTGGAAAAAATCCATTTATGTTCAACTTAAAGAGAATTGTCTCTTTTTCAGAGCTTTCTAACTCTTCATAGCAGGTCTTGGTGCCATGGGGCAGAGGTGAAAATAGATGTGAGAAGGCATACTTTATCAACTGCCTTGACAATTAAAGGAAAAACCCTTTATATTCTAAATGAAAAGTCATCCCACACTACTTTGAAAATAACCAGAAAGTAAATGCCTTCAATGCCTGGATAATTCATGGCTATGTAAATGTATTTTCAGCTAGTTTAACTTTTTGCAAATCTAACCTAACTACATATTTTACCTTTTTAATTTTATTTAAATTTTATTTAAATCATCTGTCATAAAATAACAATAAAAATAATATCTTAATACAGATCAGACACTGTGGTAGATATAATCAGGCCCCAGATGATATCTAATAAATTATACTCAGTGTATTGTACTAAGTAATGCGACAAGAAATTTGATGAATTAAAACTATTACTGTGGGACACCTGAGTGGCTCAGTGGGTTAAGCATTTGACTCTGGTTTTGGCTCCGGTCATCGTCTCAGAGTTCATGAAATCAAGCCTCGCATTGGCCTCCGCACTCACAATACTGAGCCTGCTTGGGATTCTCTCTCTCTCTCTCTCTGCCCCTCCCCCACTCTCTCTCTTTCTGTCTCTCAAAATAAATAAATAAACATTTTTTAAAAACTATTATTTTAAACCAAGTTTTTTATTGTAAAACCAATTTGAAGAGAAGAGGTATTTCAAATAACCTCTAGTTTCTAAATATTTTGAAACCTGTGTCAGTCTGGAGGACATGGCTATCCTTTGTGGTTAGTCTTTTCTGTTCCAAAATCATGCTCATTTATGTAACTAAGGACACTTCTCCTAAAAAAGAACAATTATTACAAGATGAGGTCTTTATAAGGTAGAGTGCATTGCTGTGCTTTGTGCCTGATTGCTGTCATGTCTCAAACAAGAGATATTGAAATAAATGCCAGGTGATCTCATGAGGACATTTTGACTTCTGCTTTTGGACCTCTGGCATCCAGCATAACAAAACGCTAGTTGCTTTGATGTTGTGTCAACATGAGAAGATCCTCAATTTTATTGTTTGCAAATGCTGGCCTCTTCCCCAAATACCCATTTTCCCTAATTATGAAGAATTCTTTCACATTGAAATAATCATCTTTTTATAATTGCAAATTAAAATTTAATATGTTTTGAAGATGATACCTCTGAATAGTGTAACAGTGGTGAATGGGAAGATTCTTTTTATTCATCCATGCCCAACTCAAGACCTTGGCTCCCTAGAATTTAAGACATCTGGCTAAAGAAAAGTTACTTATAGTAATCTGTGCCCATACTTTGCTCATAAAGTGCCTTTTAAGATAAATTTATAATTTACCTTTACTAAATGTATTTTTTTGGGAGTAGTGATTCACCACAGGTTTTCTAGTTATTGGAAATATATTAACTTAAATAAAGGACCCCTTTTTCATAATAAAAGAAGAGATGTCAAGTAGTAGATAATTTGCTTTTTAAGGAACTGCTTTCCTCCCTTGCCAAAACAGATGGATTAATATACACGAAGAAAACTGTCTCCTCTGTTCCAGCAAGTATCTGGTATGCAGCTAAAAGTTGCTTTTATTGAGTTTGTTTTAAAATGTATTTGCTTACAAGTGCTACCTTTCTGATCAGGACAAAAACAGGGACTTTTGGCATCAAACAAGTTTCTCTAAATTGTGTCCCACCTAGAATTAGAACAGATTTATCTAGAGCAGATTTATTATTCTTTCTGGAATCTGCACATAAGATCTAAAATTTGACATCCCTTTTCACTTCATCTTCCTCCCCTAATTTACCCCCCCCCCCCCCCCCCGTTTATGACACAGGTTGCTTCCATGCGATCATTCATCCATAAAGATTTCACAAAGTACTTTGCCATGTTACTGTTTTACAGAGTACCTTACAGTTCCACTGTTTATTTAAACTTCTAAACCTTATGACTGGGATACACTGTTTATAATACGTATTAGTGATACATGGAGGCTTATATTTTAATTCTTTTTTTCTCTTATTTTCTTTTTTCCCTTTCTTCCTTCTTCCCTTCCTTCCTTCTTTCCTTCTTTCTTTCTATGTTTTAGTTATTGACTTTTCAAGTAGAATCCCAAGGAATTCTACTAATGTGAAATTTTTTTTCCTTGCTCGGTTTCTCAATAAGCCTTTTTTAGATACACTAACATTTTTGTTGTTTGACTTGATTTTTTTTATGTTGAAAGTTGATCTTAATATGATCTATTAAAAATATAAAATTAATATTGCATTAAAGAAATTATATGTATGGCTATTACATTTTTAAATGTTGTAAAACTTAATATAGCTCCACTCATTCTGCTAGTAGCTTTTAAAACTGAGTTCCTTAATTAAAAAGAGAACATTTTAAACACACCAATAAAAATGCTGAGCATCTGAAAATCTTAAAATGTCTACATGCTTGGCCCTTATTTGCTTGAATAACATTCAAGATGGTTTACATATTTTAAATTGTCATAACTCTTATTCTTAAATGAGTCATGGCTTAAAAGTAACCTTTATGTTACTGGCTCTTTTATACTTTGGTATAAAATTCTTGTTACTGGTAAATACCCTTGCCGTTTTACCTTGGGTTCTCTCTTTGGCTGTCAGAATATTGTGCTTTGGGACAATATTCAGATTTTTCTCAAAACCTTTTTTCTAAGGAGTTGATTTTTAGAAGTTAATCCCTTCAGATTTTGAACTTAATCGACAGAGACCTTTTGGTATGAAAGGGAAAAAAAGGCAGCCATTTTATGATCATTATAAGGCCATTCTGAGACAACTACATTAAATATTATTATTTCAAGAAACTATATGTTCTCACCATTTGAGGATTAAACTTCACCACAAATTCTGTCATAAGAAAAAGCTTATGTCTCTGGTAATGTTTACTTATCACTTAGTGGAAAAATGCATCATATTTCATGTACTTTAATCACTGCAGGAATGTTTATTCCCAATAAAAAATCAAAATGCCCTTAGGATTCTAATATAATCACATGTTTAAACTGTACCACAGACATCCCAAGTGCTGACTCATTGGTCTTCTGAAAGTCCCCGCCTGGAAATGAAAGGAGCTCACAAAAAAAAAAAAAAAAAATAAAGTTATAAATGAAAACACACACACACACACACATTTGGCACTATCATGAAAATCCCTTGAACAAGTATAATCTTTAATCTATAAATTTTAATTCCAAATTTTGAGCAAGCCTCAGAATATGGATTGAAACGGTATTACTGATAATCTTTTTAAAAGGTTTCTTAAGTAAAAATCTCTGAATTTCTTTTTTTATAACATGGCAATCACACAGAAATTTATCTTAAAGTCCATTTTTTACAGGCCTAATTATAATAAAAAAATTAGAAATAATCAAAATGTTGGACACTGAGGTTCTGATTAAATACATTGTGGCATTGAACAAATATTAATAATGTAGACTATCATTTTTCCTAATTTTTTACATGTGATATATAAAAAAATTTAAATATCTTTGAAAATTATTTCAAAGGAGAGTGCATTTCATCTTGTAGATATGTATCACTTGTGTAAATGTAACTCTTAACTTTTTTTTAATATTTACTTATTTATTTTGAGAGGGAGAGAGAGATCATGTGGGGAGGGGCAGAGAGAGAGCTAGAAAAAGAGAATCCGAAGCAGACTCCGCACTGCCATTGCAGAGCCTGATGCAGGCCAGTCTCCTGAACAGTGAGATCACGACCTGAGCCAGAATCAACAGTGGAAGCTTAACTGACTAACCCACCCAGGTGCCCTTTACATGGAACTGTTCTTGCCCTTTAAATTAGAGCTGTTCATGATACCCTAAAATTTCATGTGAATGTAGAATAATGCCTGCTATGCTATTTTTTTTTGCTTGTTACCGTAGTGTTACTCTAAAGAGCCAACTGACCTTAAGATGGCAGAGGCTATGCTGCTATCTGCAGATACGATACACAATCCCGGGTGTGAATCAACCAGCCAGTCAGTATACACATATGTAATAAGAGTTGGCTATACATTTATTACTGAGTGAGGTGTGGTAGGATCACTGTTGTTTAAAACATAATCTTGCCTTCTGAGAGTTTACAACTAAGTTGGAAAGAGAAGAGCCATAAAATGATAGCAAATTAATATGTAATCTGGATAAACGATGAAATGACTAGACCAAACCAACTTGAGTGTGTCCGTGGAGGCTTATAGAGAGGTAAGGTTGGAAAAAAAAAGAGTCTGTTTTGTAAAATTTAGGGAAGTATAGATAAGATATAGACTGTTAATATTTCCATCCAATATCTGTCTTTTTTTTTACTGTTTTTTAAATTGTTTTTAAGTTTTTTTCATGTGACATAAACATTTGTTCATCACATTATAACATTTTATTGATTGCCTAATGTTGTATCATCTGTTTTGTCAGCTTTTGGTCCTTGTCTTTGAACTGATAAAGGGTTTTGAGAAGATAGTTTTGTTTAACAAAGCTTACCTGTGTACATAGAGGAGATTTCATATGATGGTGGAGATTCATTTATTCAATTTATTGAGCATCTGTTTTATGTCAGATACTGTCCTGGGTCCTGGCAATGAATAATAAAACAAAAAGACAAAATTCTCTGTCATTGTGGAGTCTACATCTTAGTGATGGAAGTGAGTAATAAACAATGAGTAGGTAGACTATAACTGTGTGTTAAGTAATGAAAATAATAAAGAGAAAAAATAAAGCAGGAAAATGGGGGTATAGAAATGTTGGGAAGAGTCTGTCCTCAGCAATCAGACAACAAAAAGAAAAGGCATCCAGATTGACAAGAAAGAAGTAAAACTTTCACTATTTGCAGATAACATGATACTCTACATAGAAAAACCTGAAAGACTCCACCAAAAAATCGCTAGAATTGATACAAATTCAGTAAAGTCACAGGAGATAAAGTCAACAGAAATTTGTTGTATTTCTATATACCAGTAGTGAAGCAGCAGAAAGAGAATTGAAGGGATTAAACTCCATTTAAATTGCACCCAAACAATAAAATACCTAGGAATAAACATATCCAAAGAGGTGAAAGACCTGTACTCTGAAAACTGTAAAACAATGAAGAAAAAACTGAAGACAACACAAAAAAATGAAAAGACATTCCATGCTCTTGGATCAAAGAACAGACATTGTTAAAATATGTATATTACTCAAAGCAATCCATACATTTAATGCAATCCCTATCAAAATACCAATAGCATTTTTCACAGAAGTACAACAATTCTAAAATTTTTATGGAACCACAACAGGCCCCAAATAGCCAAAGCAACCTAGAAAAGGAAAAGCACAGCTGTAGGCATCACAATACCAGATTTCAAGTTATATTACAAATATGTAATAATCAAAACAGTATGGAACTGGCACAAAAATAGACATAAAGATCAATAGGACAGAATAGAAAACCCAGAAATGAACCTGCAACTATATGGTCAATTAGTTTTTGACACAGCAGGGAAGAATATCCAATGGGAAAAAGACAGTCTCTTCAACAAATGGTATTGGGAAAACTGGGCAGCATCATACAAAAGAATGAAACAGGAACACTTTTTTACACCATATACAAAAATAAATTCAAAATGGATTAAAGACTTAAATGTATGACATAAAACCATTAAATTCTTAGAAGAGAACATAGGCAGTAACCTCTTTCTAGATATGTCTCTGGAGGCAATGGAAACAGAAGCAAATATAAACTATTGGGACTTCATCAAAACAAAAAGCTTCTGCACAGTGAAGGAAATAATCAACAAGACTAAAAGTCAACCGATGGAATGGGAAAAGATATTTGCAAATGACGTATCTGATAAAGGGTCAGTATCCAAAATATGTAAAGAATTTCTAAAACTCAACACCCCCAAAATGAATAATCCAATTAAAATGGGCAGAAACATGAATAGACATTTTTCCAAAGAAGCCATATAGATGGTCAACAGACGCATGAAAACATGCTCAATATCATTCATTATCAGAGAAACACAAATCAAAACTACAGTGAGATATCACCTCATATCTGTCAGAATGGCTAAAATCAACAACACAAGAAACAACAGGTGCTGACAAGGATGTGGAGAAAGGGGAACATTTTTGCACTGTTGGTGGGAAACAGTGCAGCCACTCTGGAAAACAGTATGGAGGTTCCTCAAAAAGTTAAACATAGAACTGCCATATGATCCAGCAATTGCACTGCTAGGTATTTACCCAAAATATACAAAAAACACTAATCCAAAGGGATAAATGCACCTTAATGTTTATAGCAGCATTATCTACAATAGCCAAACTATGGAAACAGCCCAAAAGCCATTGATTAATGAATGGGTAAAGAAGTAGTGATACACACACACACACACACACACACACACACAATGGAATATTACTTTTGCCACTTTCAATGATGTGGATAGAGGTAAAGAATATTTTGCTAAGTGAAATAAGCCAGAGAAAGACAAATACTGTATAATTTCATTCATATGTGGAATTGAAAACAAAATGAATGAGCAAAAGGGAAAGAGAACGAGAGAGAAAGGCAAACCAAGAAACAGACTCCAAACCATAGAGAACAAACTGATGGCTACCAGAGGTGGTAGGGGGATGGGTAAAACAGGTGATGGGGATTAAGATGTGCACTTATGATGAGCACCGAATGTTGTATGGAAGTGTTGAATCACTGTATTTTACACCTGAAACTAATCTTTAAAAACATTATTTTAATGTGTATTTATTCTTCTACAGAGAGAGAGAGAGGCAGACTGCAAGCCGGGGAGGGGCAGAGAGAGAGGGAGAGGTGGAATCGGAAGCAGGCTCCAGGTTCTGAGCTGTCAGCACATAGCCTGATGCAGGGCTTGAACCAAGAACTGTGAGATCATGACCTGAGCCGAAGTCGGACCCTTAACTGACTGAGCCACCCAGGAGCCCCTATACCTGAAACTAATCTTAACACTGTGTGTTAACTAACTGTAATTTAAATAAAAACTAAAAGAAAAAAAACACTGGGGGGGGGGAGGGAGAAAGAAATGTTAGGAGGAGGATAAAAATTGTAGATAGGTTAGCCAGTGAGGGCTTCACTGAGGAGGTAACTCTTGAGTAAAAATCTGGAAAGTGTGAGGGGCTAGCCATGTGTATCTGGGAGAACATTCCAGGGAAGAGAAACAGAAGGCTATTTTCTTTACTACAAGTGGCTGTTCACACAAGGCTTGCACTTAGCTTTCAAGGTAGGGAAGGAGGGGGCAAGAAGCAAACACTCATTGCTTAAGGAGAAAGGACTAACTTTGCTTTAGCAAACATCTTATTTCTATATTCTAGGTAATGTCGTCTTATATCTAAAAATTCCAGTATTTTAAAACAAAATGCTATTTCATTCCAACCATAAAACTTCTACCGAAAGCTTTTTCTAGAGACCGTGGCAAATATTTCTTGTGTGTGAGTTTGCTTGGTATAGTCGAAAGTGAAGATGAACCAAAATGGTGGAAAAAAATGTAATAGCAACCTGGAGAGTTGGGGTGAGATGATCAAACTTCACTTGTCATTAGGAAAAACAATTAAATTTGCCTCAACACTAAGATATTCTGAAAACATTTCACTTTCTGGAGAGATGGAACTATCCCAACTAAGTAAATTACTGTTTGTGTGGGAGTACCTGATTATAGAAATCTATTAGCAAAGGGCTGGTATTTTTGTTTCTTTGTTTTGTTTTGTTTGTGTGTGTGTTTTTTTTTTTTTTTTTTTTTTTTTTTTTTTTGTCTTTTGGGGTTTTTGTTTGTTTGTTTGTTTTACAACTGATAAACTCCTAAAACAAACAAACAAACAAACAAATTGTATTAAAACACACCTCATGCCTTTTTTGAAGAGTATATAATGTTTCGCATATGTTTGGCAATTCTGATCATATACATGAGAAGGGATAATGTTAATATTTAATTGAGAGTGCTGTGAACCAAAAATAATTATGATTCTGTAAATAGCCTGATGAAAGTGCCAAAAATCCTTAGCTAACATAGTATGATTAAGATATATAAAGGAGTGCCTGGGTGGCTCAGTCAGTTGAGCGACCGACTTTGGCTCAAGTCAGGCTCTGTGCTGACAGCTCGGAGCCTGGAGCCTGCTTCAGATTCTGTGTCTCCTTCTCTCTCTGCCCCTCCCCCACTCATGCTCTGTCTCTCTCTGTCTCAGAACTAAATAAACATTAAAAAAAAATAAAAAGAAAAGAAAAGAAATATAATAGCAGAGGCTCCTGGGTGCTTCAGTCGGTTGAGAGCCCGACTCTTGATTTTGGCTCAGGTTATGATCCCAAGGTGATGGGATTGAGCCCTGTGTCAGGTTCTATGCTAAGCGTGGAGCCTGTTTGAGAGTCTCCCTCTGTCCCTCTGCCCCCTCTGCCACCCATCAAAAAAAATGGGGGGATACCTGAGTGGTTCAGTCGGTTGAGCATCCGACATCAGCTCAAATCATGATCTCACGGCTTGTGAGTTCGAGCCCCGCGTCAGGCTCTGTCCTGACAGCTCGGAGCCTGGAGCCTGCTTCATATTCTGGGTCTCTCTCCCTCTCTGTCCCTCTCCCACTCATGCTGTCTCTCTTTGTCTCTCAAAAATAAAAATTAAAATTAAAAAATTAAAAAAAATATATATATAGTGGCAGATAGATAAGTAGCTTTTGCCTTAGTCCCTACTACAATCACAAAATAAGAGCATCTCTGTGAAGCACCCAGACGACTACACATTGGCATTGTGAAATGAAGTTTGACAGAGTAATAACGTGTCGTCCTTTCTGCTGATCCAGACCCTAGTGTTGGGTATTTACATATGCTTTCACTTTTCAAGCTACAGAACCATCGTAAGATCGCATAGAAATTGCTACTCTCTTTTAGATCCAAATGCCTGTAAATACAAACCAATTCCAAGCCATGACATAACATAGCCATATTTTATGGATGTACCATGTTGTTGCTGGCTTGTAGCAGGACCTAGAGATCTGTGAAGTACACAGAGATTTTCAAACTGCTACTCCCTTCTTACACATTAATTTTTGGAAGTGTATCTAGCTTCTTTGATTTTCTTTAAAAAAAAATTTTTTTTAACGTTTATTTATTTTTGAGACAGAGAGAGACACAGCATGAACGGGGGAGGGGCAGAGAGAGAGGGAGACACAGAATCGGAAGCAGGCTCCAGGCTCTGAGCCATCAGCCCAGAGCCCGATGCGGGGCTCGAACTCGCGGACCGCGAGATCGTGACCTGAGCTGAAGTCGGACGCTTAACCGACTGAGCCACCCAGGCGCCCCTTTGATTTTCTATTGCAGTAGAATTTTCTATTCTATCTTAGTGTCTACATCATCATTTACACGATCATTGCCAATGATTTAACCATGTTATAAGATTAATAAAATTCACATTTCCTATTAACAAATTAACCTTCCCCTCAGAGAAGTTAGCAGAAGAGGGCATATATGTTCATGATTTCCACCCCACCCCTGACTAATTTGCACTTTAAAACCAGAGATATTTTCTCAAGGAGAGAAAATTTTCCAATAGAATTAATTGAAGAAGGTGATATTACAATAACCACAGGCATGCAGAAATCAAATTGTTTTGGAGAAATCCTCTATTTCCTTATAGACTTTTGGTTAAGCCATTCCATTTAATGTGTGATAGACTTAAAATAAGAGGAAGCAGAAATGCATCTGGTGCAGTTTTCAAATGTGCAGTTCTCTGCAACACTTGCATCACTAGACTCCTATGGGTTTAACAATTGGTATTATCTCCCTCCTCATTGAGTACTGTATTTCTCATTAGCGTTATCAAGGTTCTGATAACTCCTACAGCAAAGATATCTGATTAACCTTCCTTCATCCAGTGTTTACCAAACTTATTTACTGAAGAGATACTTTTTTACATCACACCAACATTAACATGTTCTGAAACTACTGTTTTATAGAGGAAAGTGCTGCTAGAATACTTTAGCATTTGCTGCTAGAATGAAATTCCTATCCAGTTAGCAAAGAAGGTTTCAGGTTTGTAAAACTTCAGTGGACAGCTTGATGTTGGGTCTAGAATCGTGTAGAGCAATCTGAATTATTGACCTTTTAGAAGTGGACAGTGAATTATAATTGCTTACTTGCAAAACAGTGCACCTGGAACATATTTTAAGATCTAGATTCTTTGGAATTTTCTAGTACCATTTTGGAGTAGACAACTAAAATGTATATTTCATACTTTTGGTACTATGAAAATAATCTGAATTCAGGGACAGAAAGGTATTGAGCAGTATTTAACAGTACTGGTCCTGAACATGACAGGGGGTATATTTACTTACAAACCATAATTTTCTGGCAGTCCCAAGGCTCATTAAGCTCCAGACTATCTTGTTCACTCCCTATCACTCAATGAAATTTCACTCCGGGAGCTCTTCCCCTCTTATTTGAATTAGATAATCAAAACAACCCTGTACTTCTCTATCTCGTGACTCTGCTTAGGCTTTTTCTCTTCCCAAAATGCTTTTTTCCTTTATGCCTCCATCACTGTTCATCAGAATCTTCTACTGCCTTCAAATGACCCTGACTCATTTTCTCCATGGTGGATAGCCCAGGCCACTGCAAGGTAATCCTTATGTCCTAACAGGACTTGGCTTGCCTCTTTGTTATAACAGTCTATGAAATACTGCTGTTGGGAAACATGTATAATAGTGTACCAACATTATGAGGCTCTTTTCATAATCAAAGACCATGTTTTGCTTATGATAGTGTCTTGCATAGAGTAGATACTCAAAATTGAATGGCATGGCAACTTCAAAATTGGCCCTTATCATCATCTTCACATTATAAAGTCACATAGAAACCAGATTGAAAATTACATTCTGAGTTTCTGTTTATTAGTTTACTTACTGAAATATACACAGAGTACTTCACATGTAAACAAGAAATTTCTTTCTCTAGGACCAAAGCATTTTTAGTATATTTCTCTCTCTCTCTCTCTCTCTCTCTCTCTCTTTTCAGTTTTAAAGTCACAGACGGTTTATCTTTCTATAATTAGATTAGGAGGAAAAAAAATGAAGAACCCACTGGTAGCAGGAAGAAGCATGAGTCTTCTAGGATCTGGCATTTGAGGAGATAGATATTCAGTTACTGTGCATTTCCATTGTCTTTCCATGGCAGAACATACAGCAGAGACTTGGGAACATGCATGCCTGAAGCCAGGTTACTCTAATGTTCCATAACTATGTTGCTTGCTTTCAAAGCTGTTGTTGCCACAGTAGTTGACTGTGTCCCAGGCAAATGGGATGCTGGTCTGTTCCCATAGATCTTTATCCTAGTCTTCATCACAAGGAGGGTACTGCCACGTGCTCCCAGCTAGAGTCCCTTGTTCAAGGTTTCTGGTTTTGTTGACAACATCCTGCTCAATACAACTTTTATTGTCACAGCTTGAAATGTGATGAATGATTTTGGGTCAAGGAACCTGGTGGAGGGAGACAAGTAGCCAATTTGTTTGCGACATCAGAATGATTCTTTCTGTTCCTGGTAAGATGATAGGGAAATCTGTGGGCCCTGAGCTAGTGGTTTTTATCATAGGGACATTATTATAGCTTTTCAGGGTCCAAGGAATCCATGTAAGTTTCTTTCATGTTGGAAATACAGGAGCTGAATCCAAGTGCTTGGTCGAGACACGCTCTCCGGAGACCACAGTTGCTTTCTCCCCACATCCGCGACCCAGCTTTAGCATGTTTTTCTTATTGTCACTTGGTTCTAGCAACTTTTCAGCTGGTTGA
The DNA here is from genome assembly GCF_023721935.1 of Panthera uncia. Lineage (NCBI taxonomy): Eukaryota > Metazoa > Chordata > Mammalia > Carnivora > Felidae > Panthera > Panthera uncia. The sequence continues at coordinate 26,431,059 of NC_064810.1, read as the reverse complement.
AATTTTTTAAAAAAATTAAAGCAATAAGATACATATAACTGCATAGTCAAGTTTGTGTTTCGTATTCTCTCCAGACATGGTTCTTCACTCTTTTCATAGTTAGAAATCTTTTTTTTAACTTTTGACTTTAAATAATTTCAGACTTGCAAAAGAGTTTGAAAAATACTGTAGAAATTCTCTTATAGGTTTCACCAGCTTCCCTAAACATTACCATTTTGCATAACCAGGATATAATTATTGAAACCAGGAAGTTAACACTGAGTCAATTCTATTAACTACCCTATAGACCTGGTCAAGTCTCCCTGGTTTTCTCATTAAGGTCCCTTTTCTTGGTCCAGGATCCAATTCTCAAGTCACCTTAGTCTCCTCTCATCTGACATCTCCTCATTTTTCCTTTGTCCGTCATGACCTTGACACTTATAAAGAGCATGAGCCAATTATTTTGTAGAATGTCAATTTCAGGTCATCTGATGTGAAAGCAGTAATTATATCCTTTGAGAAATATATTCATGATCTAGGAATATTTGTGAGAATTATTTGGATGGGAAACATTTATTTCTTCAAATATTTGGTGAACGATAGCCTCCGTTTCCATGTGGTATAAGAGTGGATCTTTTTTATTTTTTTTAAAGTTTATTTTTAAGAGAGAGAGAGAGAGAGAGGGAGGGGCAAACAGAGAGGGAGACCAAGGATCTGAAGCGGACTCTGCACTATCAGCACAGAGCCCAGTGCGGGCTTGAACCCATGAACCTCGAGATCATGACCTGAGTTGAAATCCGACGCTCAACTGACTAAGCCACCCAGGCTCAATTGACTTTTAAGATTCAACTTTTAAATTTGACTTTTGAAAAAAGGCAGAAAGTCTTATTTTTCTTCTTTGCAGATGTTTTGTCCTGTATTAGTCCTTTGAAAGACTTATAATGAGATTGTGTTCCAGAGCTTCGTAAGTCTCTATGGATATGAATATGCATCTTTTATCAAAAAATATTTTTTAAATATGAAACTTTTTTTTTAATTACACACATCACATATTTTTCCTTAAAAATCAGTAGTTAGGCGGTATCACACAACTCAAGATGCCAAAATTTAATTGTTTGAAGTGATCTACTCATTGCTCTGCCTGGAAAATCTCAGGCTTTTACTGAGGCACCTCTTCAATGAATAGCACACAGAAACCACAGTTAAAATATAGTACTTTATAACTGATATTGTTAGAGGTTTTTTGTTTTGTTTTGTTTTGGATGTATTTGCCTTTCTGTTCTCCATTTTCTAATATGCTTTTCCACTGGAAAAACTTCCCATCCTGCTTTTTTTGCTAACTTCTTCACTCATGACTTGATTGACCAGTTTACCCAAGTCAGTCTGCAGTCTGGTTTCTCACCCCACCGCGTCACTGAACCTGCCCCTTCCAAGAGTGCAAATGACTTTCTCATAGCTGAGTCTGCTGCTGGTGTGCATTGTTTGACAATGTTGGCCACTCTCTTCTTTCGTGAAATGCTTACCCTCTTACAGTATCTGAGGTACACTCTTTCTTGGTTGTCTTGCTGCTTCCAAGGAGGTTTTTTTATTATTCTCATCTTCTCTAACTTGTGTTTAACTATAGGCATTCCGTGGGTTTACTCTCTAACAATACTGATGCATAAGCTCTGGGCTAGCCCAAAGGCTCCCAGAGCTTCAGTTACCATCTTTGTCTGGATGACTCCATCTTTACCTCTAATTTGGATACCCACCCTGAGCTTTAGATCTGAATTTCCCATAGACTTCAAACTCAGTTAGCCATCAAGCTAAAATCATTAATTCACCCTTGAACTTGAACTTCTTCTTTCTCCCACCCTAACTCCTGGACTTGGGCTTGGGTGAAATCTCGAATTAGATTCTCCCATCACACTTTGTCCTAACCCACGTTATTCTCTTAATCTGGATTGTTCTTCTTCTCTTTTCCCATGTGTTATGTGCTGAGTTTTCATTTTGGTACAGTCGAAATTTATCTCAGGGATGCTTACCCTGACCACCTCAAAGATAATTAGAAGATGCTCATGTTTATAATTAATTTCATTGTCTCATGTTTTATCATTAGTTGTAGAAATATCTGTATTCCTTTCCTCATTGGATTGTAAATCCCTCAAGTGATCTTGGTGGCCCTCGAAAATGAACCCAGTGCCTACTTACATATTGGTTGATTGAACTGACTTAAAATGCATCACCCCTGGTTTGCTGTTGTTTTTATGTTTATTTGTTCTATTTTACTTTGTTTAGTGGCCCTACAAACAATATACTCCTCTTAAGGATAACAATGCTATGCTGTAACACAGAAGCCTTTCTATTTCCTTCTTCCTTCCTTCCTTCCTTCCTGACATGGGCAGGAAAAATTAGAATGAAAGCAGCTGGCAGTCCCTAAAATATAATCTATTCCCTCTCAATTACTCAGAGAAATATCTTGGGCAGTTACTAAAGTAAAACTTTTTATCAAACCCAATATGCTGAGGCAGGAAATGCAATCACATTATTTGCAATTTACTGTTGCTCCCTGAGTTATCTGCAGATCAAAAGGTATCTGTTCTGACACTTCATTTCTGAAACTTAATGTTGTGTTTGTTTAATTCATCTAATTAGGACCTCTTAGCACCTCAAATGGGTGCTTTAAAAAACAACACTCAGCTGTTAGCCTAGGGACAAAAGAATAAATGCAAATTTAGCATTTTCAAAGGTGAACCTGCACATTTGATGTCTTGACAACATTCAATAAAAATCAAGTGTTCATAGACACAATCTACTAATTTGCTGATTGTTTTTGAGCCTATATCTCTTAATAAATATGAAGGGTAGTTTCAAAAAATTGACCATTTTCTGGGGTAAATATATATATGTATATGTATAAATGCAATCTTTTATAATATAAAAATAATTTTCAGGAGCTTGTTGCTACTTCTGAGATAAAGAAAATTCTCGATGTCAAGATTTAAATAGAGAAGAGAATGAGATATACAAAATGGTAAGTGACTTGCAAATAGACCAGTGCGGCCAGTTTTCTAATTCTATTGTGTAGCTATCATTTGTAAGTTGCGCACATATAAAATGCATACTTTTTAAATTTTATTTTATTTTTTTAGTTTTTGTGGAATCTCTCTACTGTTTTCCAGAGTGGCTGCACCAACTTATATTCCCACCAGTAGTTCATGAGGGTTCCCTTTTCCCCATCCTTGCCAACACTGGTTATTTCTTGTCTTTTTGATACTAGCTATTCTGACTGGTGTGAGGTGATATTTTGTTGTGGTTTGATTTTCATTTTACTGCTGATTAGTGATGTTGAGCATCTCTTTGTGTGTCGATTGACCATCTGTATTTCTTTGGAAAAATGTCTTTTCAGATCCTCTGTGCATTTATAATCAGACGTGTTTGCTTGGTGTAGATTTGTATGAGTTCTTTATGTAACTTGCACATTAACCCCTTATCAGACATATAATTTGCAAGCAGTATGGAGGTTCCTTAAAAAACTAAAAATAGAAGTAACATACAGATCCAGTTAATTCTACTTCTGGGTACTTACCTGAAGAATGAAAACACTAATTCAAAAAGATATATGCATCCCTATATTTATTTCTATATTATTTAATAGTGGTAAAGATATGAAAGAAACCTAAATGTCCATTGGTAAGATGAATGGATAAAGAAGATATGGTATATATACACAATGGAATATTACTCAGCCATAAAAATGAATGAAATCTTGCCATTCACAACAACATGGATAGACTTAGAAGCTATTATGTTAAGTGAAATAAGTCAGACAGAGGAAGACTAATGCCATGTGATTTCACTTATATGTGTAGTCTAAAAAATGAAACGAATAACAACAGAAAGAGAAACAAACTCATAGAGAACAAACCAGTGGTTGCCAGAGAGGATAGTGGCAGGGGGTGAAAAAGACAAAACAGATGAGGGGAATTAAGAGGCACAAAGTTAAAATAAGTAAGCATCGTGGCTGAAAAGTACAGCATAAGGAATATAGTCAGAGGTAATATAATAACGGTATATGGTGACAGATGGTAACTACATTTATCATCATGTTTCATAATGTATATAATTGTCAAATCACTGAGTTGTACACCTAAAACTAGTATAATATTATATGTCAATTCTCCAATTAAATTCTACTACAATTTAAAATGTAAACAAATGCGGGGCACCTGGGTGGCTCAGTCAGTTAAGCGTCTGACTTCAGTTCAGGTCATGATCTCGCAGTCCGTGAGTTCGAGCCCCATGTCGGGCTCTGTGCTGACAGCTCAGAGCCTGGAGCCTGTCTTTGGATTCTGTGTCTCCCTCTCTCTCTGCCCCTCCCCTGCTCTCTCTCTCTCTCTCTCTCTCTCAAAAATAAATCAAAAACATTAAAAAATAAAAATAAATAAGTAAAATGTAAACAAATGCATAATTGTGGTTGTCACTATTGCAAGCAGTTGTGATACATAACCATATTTGAATTGAACTTTGTTTACTACTATAAACTTCTTTTGATAAACTTGGAATAAAAGACACTTGGCTATACCCTGTGGCAGGTGATTTTAACTTTGATTTTTAATCAGGGAGAATTCAAGATTGCTTACATGACTAGGACACACATGTTCGTGCTCCTACAACCATGGAATTTTTTAAGGTGATATTTAGGATCATAATACTGATTTATAAAGTAGCAGGCAAAGACTTTATAATTTCTTAAAATTTGGTTCTTTTTTTAGGGTATTCAAACTATTCAACATATATTTTTTTACTGCTAATTTTTTACATTTAAATTCAAGTTAGTTAACATACAGTGTAATACTGGTTTCAGGAGTAGAACCCAGTGATTCATCACTTACAGATAACACCCAGTGCTCACCCCAACAAGTGCCCTCCTTAAATGCCCATCTCCTATTTAGCCCATTCCCCCACCCACCTCCTCTCCAGCAACCCTCAGTTTGTTCTCTATATGGTTTGCTTCCTCTCTGTTCTTATCTTATTTTTTCTTGCCTTCCCCTATGTTCATCTGTTTTGTTTCTTAAATTCCACATATGAGTGAAATCATATATTTGCCTTTCTCTGACTTATTTCTTTAGCACAATGTACTCTAGTTCCATCCGCATTGTTGCAAATGGTAAGATTTCATTCTTTTTGATCACCAAGTAGTGTTATTCCATTTTGTGTGTGTGTATATATATGTGTGTATATATATGTATGTATATACCACTTCTTCTTTATCCATTCAGCAGTCAATGGACATTTGGGCTCTTTCCATAATTTGGCTATTTCTGATAGTGCTGCTATAAACATTGGGGTGCATGTGCCCCTTTGAATCAGCATTTTGCAATTGCTGGGTCATAGGGTAGCTCTATTTTTAATTTTTTGAGGAACCTCCATACTGTTCTCCATAGTGGCTGCACCGTTTTGCATTCCAACCAGCAGTGCAAAAGTGTTCCCCTTTGTCCACATCCTCGCCAATATCTGTTGTTTTCTGAGTTGTTCATTTTAGCCATTCTGGCAGGTGTGAGGTGGTACCTCATTGTGGTTTTGATCCATGCAACAGTTCTATAAATATATCTTGATGATTAGAGGGCTTTTGATTGATTTACAAAAGCAAGCTAGCTTTATTTACTTTATAAGAATTGATAGTGCCTTGGATTGTTCTTTTCTTGCTATGTTGTCTACAGTGGAACTAGAAGCATCTTGCAGACAATTTCTTTTCTCTTCTCATCTTATTCAGAAGACCCTCTCAAGGGCTTCTCAGAGAATGAGTTGACAGAGGGTTGAAAGAGCATAGGAAAGATAAGAGAAGAGGGTTCCAGAGTCATTTCTGGAATATGAGTATAGGCATGCTAATGGCTTTGTACTCTGCCCAACCCCATCCTACCCCGTCCAGTGCCTGAGAAAGTGGTGCGTGTCTATGATGGCCATAAATTTTTATATTATTTATAATTATATTATAATATTTATACTATTTAAATATTCTGCTGATATTGATATCTGTTATATGAATATTGATCTCTATTCCCTCCAGGGTTTTGTTTTTGTTTATTTGCTTTATTTGTTTGTTTTTGTTTGCATTTATAAATAGAAAAACCAACTTTGACCTAGTCATAATTTTTCTTTACCTTAGCTTGAGGCTTGGGAAATTATTTGTTCTGCTTTCTGGATAGTATCCTTATCCCTAATAATATGGACATTAGTAGAAGTGTAGACGTTTCCATTTACACTAATGAAAATATTGATTTTTTGGTATTCCAGCAAACTATTTTGCTTTCACTGAACTCTGTTAACAAAGATTCTCAACCTGTGTCTATATTAACTGACTATTAATTTTATCCTTTTTGCTAAATATGCCAGATATAAAGGAGTAGTCCAGATATCCTGGTAATTTTTTCGTGGGAAGAGAGGGGAGGTTATCTTGGTTTTTGATGACCCCAAGAAGACTTCCCATGCCGGCCATGTCCCCGTTTGATGGTGAATGTGTTTCCCACCTAGATGCTATGTGAAGCCTATTAGCTTAAGCCATTACACCAGAAATAATTGTGTAATATTTTTTCTTCTCTTAGTGAATCTCTTTTCCAGAAGAACAAGTTGAAATTTAATAAGATCAATGTAGAAAGCCAACAGTTGCGCTGAGTTATAGTGTTGTTTCTTAGCCAGATGCTTGTCTCTTCTGCCCAGCTGCAAAATTTCTCTGTACACAAGGGTGTCTTTAGTGCCAAGGGGGGATAAGCAAAAAGGAAAAGAAAATATAGCTGCTGCTGCATGGATGACCCCATCTGCACTGACTCCTTCAGTGAGTTTTCCTTAGAATCATTGGAGGGATGCTTTGCCTAACTACCTATCCCAACATTTAGGATTTACTTTTAAGATGGTCAGTTAATATTTCTTGAACATAAACTTTTGGCCAGAGTAACTGGAAATTTGAGTTTATTAAATTTTTACGTACTTAACTATGGTCTACAGGGTATATTAAACTCAGCCAATTGGCTTCACATCCACTTTCTTGCCCCCCAATATATTTAGCGTGAAATGTATGAAAAGGAATGGGATAAAGTGACTTTTCCAAAAAAATCCCTAGTATCTTATTTATTCCAGATAATAGAGAAAAATAGACAGTATTTCTATGATTAAAAGCTTGCATTGGTAATGAGTTGGAACTTAGGTCTCTAAATACACATGGCAATATATATATAACTGTGTGAAAATCTAGCTTGAGAAAATGATAAAATGTTATGGAATAGTTTAATGATTTATAAGATTCCATATTATGGAATATTCTGTAATTTTTTAAAAAAGACTGTGGTAGGACTGTATGTTCTGGCTTGAAAAGTTTTCCATGATATATTTTTTGGGGGGAAAATGAGATAAATCAAGTAATAGCATGTGTATGATAAGATTTCTTTTCTGATAGAAAAAAATATCAATCTTACATTATAGCCTTATGAACATATATATAGAATTATAATTTTAGTCCATTTATTTTACATAAAGACAAAAGAGTATATATTTGTTCATGCAGTAAAATGTCTTGAAAACACACGGGTTACTAGTTATATCAGGGGAATAGAATGATAGAGAAGAGACAGAAAGTCCTCTTTATTTTCCGCTTTATATACTTCTGTGTTACTAGATTTTTTTAACCTCAAGAAGGTATTACTTATATAATTTTAAACAGTCAGCGATGATATTTATTGAACAATTGTTTAAATGTCTCTTGTCTGGCCTGCTAATAGTGTTCTGCTTAGCAATGTGTCTTGGAAAGTCCCAATTTATTCAATAGAAACAAATGAAATAATATTGGGTTGGGGCTATATTATTAGATTACATACATCTGTATTCTGATAAGAATCTAAGTTGTATTTTTCTCTTCCTATTTTATACCAATTAAGGTGACTGATTTTCTCTTTCACCAACTGTTAGACACCTGCAGACATTACTTCTCATGTCTCTTTATTCTGTTCGCCATTTCGCCACCAGAGATGTCATTCATAAACTTGCCAAAGCCTGGCTTGAATGGCCCTACCACTACTCTGGACCACCCCTTAAAGGAAGTGATCTGGAAGTAACAATACTTCTTACTGCTCTTCCCAGTTGTAGGATCTCATTCACTAGCCGTCCTCCAGGTTAATATAAGAGACTCTCAGAAATTGTTTGGTTTGCCACATGAGACAGTCCTTCAATATCAGCCTAACTCCCTCTTATCAGTCCCTCACCTTCTACCTTCCATCCATTCTTAAAACAGAATCAATATTCCTATATAACTTACTTTTTTAAAAGAAAGGAACATGCATATTCCTGGAGGAGTAGATAGTGCTTACTCTTTTATGTATTCATGCAGTGATTTTTAAATATGACTTACCTATTTATTGTATGATCCTGGGAAAGTCTACGCCTTAAATACATCAAGCCTTCATCTTCTACACCTGTTGAAAGTAAGTATATAAAAATGCCCAAGCCAGTGGCACATGGGTGTCTCAGTTGTCTAAGCATCCAATCCTTGGTTGCAGCTCAGGTCATGATCTCACTCTTGTGATGCTCTCTCCCTCTCTCTCTTCCCCTCCTCCCCCCTCTTGAAAAATAAATAAACTTAAAAAAAAATATCCAACCCGTAATATTTTTTGAGGATTAAATGAATCGTTGTATGCAAAGTATTTAGAATAGCATCTGTCACAGAAAACCATGAAATAAATATAAACTATTTTGATTGTTTATAGAAAAATATAAACCATGGTATTCCTTATTAATGATTATTTTAAAGGAAAATTAATCATAATAAATATAGGACATACATGTGCTTTGCATTGATGGCCTGATGCAAATATCAATAATTATTCATAAAAGATGCCTAATATTTCTGGGAAAGACATTCTGATCAATAGTAGCTGTGAAGGGTTAAGTATTTGAATAATAATAATAATAATAATAATAATAATAGTAGTAATAGTAAAAGAAATGGCTCATTGTACTTCCAAGTGCACTATTTACATTTTAAATAGGTGACAGATTATTATAGTAGTAGAAAATATAACCCTGAGTATTAGTTAAATAATTTATTCGTCTCATTACAGATTTAAAAAGTCACCAGCAGAGGAAAATACTGAGTATAGATACTGCCAATATTGGTGAATGAGGAAGTTGCATTTACCTTGGGAAAGACAGCAAGCATTTGCCTTGGTTTTATTCCTGTCTGGAATTTAATTTATGGATAAGTTAACATGCAAAAAGCAAGTGTCACATTACTGGCTCAGTAATGAGAGAGAGAGAGAAATGAGATGTGGGGGAGAGAAAAGGAGAGAGAAAAGAAAGAGAGAGAATGGAAATGAAGGTAGGAAAAGAAGAAAAGGAATGGATGGATGGATAAGAAAAGAAAAAAGGAAGGAAGCAAGGAAGGCAAGCAGGCAAGCAATGGAGGAAATTTGAGTATAAAGGAAATACACTAAGAAAGTTTCCAGTTCAAGTCCTTTGCATATTCGACAAATTAGATTGTCAAGAACTCAGCTTCTCAAAAATTTAGGCTATTAGCCATTCACAACTTACTTTGAATTAATTTAATCAGATTATCAAATTAGGATTGTTCTTAGAGCCTGCCAAAAGCAGCAGCCTGAGGAAACTGGAGTTTTCTGACAGGAAGTTTGATTTTAAAACACAGGGCTGCTGCTCCAAGGAGGAGGGGACATTGGCATTCAATGGGCCAGGGGAGCCTAGGACAGCCAAAGGGCAGCATGAGGGCACTGGATGCCTGAGGTCTGATTAAGAGAGTTTACCAAGAGGTGAGAAGTTTCCCAAGACAAATAGCATACTTTGCACTTTGGCTAATGTCCCTAGTGGCCATGCACATTCTTGATCTCTGCTTTTGTTACATTTAATTACAGTGATATTATTTGTGAGATTAGAGGTACCTTATGCTCTGAGAGGACTACTGAAGGTTATGGGTTACACCTGCATATCTGCTCAGCTTTACGTCCCACTAGTTTTATTAATAAAATAAAATGTTTTCTATTTTAGACCTTTGCTCCAAAAGGCTAATATTAATCACGTTTTTGGCTGTCTTGAGATTTTAACCCTAAAACCTCATCAGCATTCCATACGTTATGTTTCACACGGGTTTTGTGAAGTATGGACTAGATACATCAGAACTGTAACGGGCCTTTCGTTCCCACAATTGAGCATTTCAGATTTCTTCTGAAGGCTATAAATTTGAAATGTAATCTGTTTCATGTGTGGGGAATGCTGTGGTGAAAGGGCTGGGGGCTGGCCAGATGAAAGTGCAAGTCTGTTTGCCATCAGTGTCTTTTTCCTGAGAGATCTATGTTCCATTTCAATAAATTTTATACCTATCTTCAAGTTTTAACAACAACGACGTTATTATTAGAGCATATATAATGTGTTAAGATATCAAGTTTTTGTTATTGCGATTTGTTTTAGATTCCAAAAAATTGTAATGATTGTAAACATTTAAGAAGTTAAAATTTTAAAAGTCCGTGAACCCAAAGTGCTTTAGAAAGTGGGGAACCCATAATATAATTCATTGTGGTTACATTTCAAGATAAAGACACTTGTATTAATTTGCTAGGGCTTCCATAAGAAAGTACTACAATCTGGGTGGCTTTGAACAACGGAAATTTATTCTCTCAAAGTTCTGGAGGCCAGAAGTCCAAAATGAAGGTGTCAGCAAGCCATGCTTCCGTTGAACTCTTTCTTCCATGCCTTTCAGTTGGCTTCTGGTAGTTTCTAGCAAGCCTTGGTACCTTCAGTTTGGAGGAAATCCCTTCAGTCTCTGTCTCCATTGTCCCATGGTGTTCCCCTTGTGAATTTGAGTCTTTACATGTCTGTCCTTCCTCTGCGTGTCTGTGTCTATGTGTCTTTTCTTCTTATAAGGACACTAGTCATACTGAGTTAAGGACCCACCCTACTTCTGTATTACCTAATCTTTTTTTTTTTTTAGTGTTTATTTATCTCTGAGAGAGAGAGAGAGACAGAGCACGATCAGGGGATGGGCAGAGAGAGGGAGAGAGAGAGAAACAGAATCTGAAGCAGGCTCTAGGCTCTGAGCTGTCAGCCCACAGCCCAATGCGAGACTCGAGCTCATGAACCACATCATGACCTGAGCTGAAGTTGGATGCTGAACTTACTGAGCTATCCAGATGCTCCTGTATTACCTAATCTTAACTAATTACCTCTTCATTGACCCTACTGCCAAATAAGTTCATATTCACAGGTATCAGTGGTTATGACATGAACATAACATTTTGAGGGACACAATTCAACCCATAAAAAACTCAAACATGAGAATACTCTGGATGACAAAAATATACTTACCCCATGAGAAAGGAACAAACGTTCTAAATAAGAAAATCACTTAAGTGGAGTGTTACATTATTCATTCATTAAAATAAATCTCAAGTCTATTAATGACAGTATGAAATGACTCAAAAATTCTGTCCACTCTCCAGAATCCAGTTTCTTCTTGTATTTGAATTTGTATTTTTCTGTATATTTTCAAATTTTAAATTAATCGGTAACCATCTATATTTTCTGTGTAATTCAAGACTTCTGTTTTATTTAACTTTAATATTCTACTTAGTAATTTTTTTTCTTTAAGTAATACATGACACTTAGGAGTGCTTGCTCAATGCTAAAGACTGTGTGGGTTACTGAGAGTAGAAATGAGGAAGCACAGTCCCCCATTCTTAAAGTCTTGGGAAATTGAGAAAAGCAAATCACAATAGATTTTTTTATGTTATTGAGATCTAGGTATTGTACTGACACATAGAAGGAATGCTAAACTAGACTTTGGTTAGGAATGAGTCAGGAAAATCTTTCTAATTGAGTTCATACCCATGCTGTCTCCAAATGGAAGAGAGCCAAACAAAGTGCTGGAAGGAAGGGCATCCCCACAAGTGTCCAGAATGGGGAGAGAGAACATGACAATGAACCTAGTTTCATGCAGTAATGGGATAATATGGATAATTCGCAAGAAATGTTATAAAACAGCTAACCTGAACAATGATTATACTACACAAAACACTTACAGAGTAGATGCCTGTTGTATAATGAGCACACAATTAAAGATTACGTTAGAGACAGTATACATAGTGATCAGGAGCCTATGCTCTGGTGTCAGATTTTTTTATTTAATTCTGTTTTTCCATTTATTTGAACAATATTGAACTTCTTTAAGTCTCACTTCCTCATCTATATAATAATAATAATAATAATAATAATAATATAATGATAATGATAATAATAATGTATTAGATTCCTAGGGCTACCATAACAAATTACCACAAATTGGGTGGCTTAGCACAACAGAAATGTATTCTCTCACATCTGGTGGCTAGAAGTAAGAAATCAAAGAATCAGCAGCATCGGTTCCTTCTGGAGGTTCTAGGGAAACCATGACTTTCTTCTGGTTTCTGATGATTTTGCCAACGATCCCTGGTGTTCTTTATATTGTAGGTGCATCACTACAATCTCTGCCTCCCATGGTCTCATGGCATTCTCCATGTGTGTGTCAGTCTCTAAGTTTCTCTCCTTTTTTTATAAGCACATCTGTCATATTGAGTTTAGGACCTAATCCAGTATAACCTCACCTAAACTTGGTTACATCTGCAAATACCCTATTTCAAATTCACAGGTACCAGAGGTACATGAATATTGGGGAGACTATTCAACTCAATACAATAGAATGTATTTCACTGTACTGGAGTGAAGATTTTAAGGAGATTAAGTCATAGGACTAGTTCAGTAGTTAGTGAACAATGCATTTTATTTGCTACTATTGCTCTTTATTTAAGATCACTCTCCACTGGTTGATTGGAAGCATAATTATAAGAGGCACATTCTTAGGAACTTGCCATTAAAAGCTATAAATTGGGGGGAAGCATCTGGGTGGCTCAGTCAGTTAAGGATCCAACTCTTGATTTCTGCTCAGGTCATGACCTCACTAGTTCCTGAGATCAAGCCCTGCCTCAGGCTCCACAGCATAGAGCCTACCTGGGATTTTTCTCTCTTCCTTTCTTTCTGCCCTTCCCCCACTTGTGCAGTCTCCCTCTGTCTCTCTCTCTCTCTCAAAACAACAACAAAAATAAACATTTAAAAAAATAAAGAAATTTCCTATATTACTTTTAAAAAGTTGTAAATTGGGGTTTTCTCAGAAAATATCTGCATCTGCAAGCTTTTCACTAGATTTCATCCTCACTATCGTTCTAGTCCTTTGCACACTTTTTTTATGAAAAAGAAAAAGTAAGTAAAAGAATTTTGGTCTAGTAATTCTGGCACAGTACAAACTTGTAAAAAAAACTAGCCATTATTATGTCTGGTATTGTTATGGCAGGTATTAAGGTAGAACATATCATTCCTATTTTAGGTGGTCATCCAACACTGTGTTATAAAGAATATAGCATAACAAATCTATTTCTAAGTATATGAAAAGGAGAAGAAAAAGAAGTAGAACGACTTAGGGAGGATTTCCAAATCCAAATAACAAAGTTTGGGGTCCAACTTGAGAAAGAAAGACTACTATACTGGGTTCTTTCTAAAATTTATTTTTATTTTTCTCCAGCTTTATTGAGGAATGACAAATTTAAAGTTGTATATATTTAAGGTGTATAATGTGGTGTTTTGATGTGAGTATGCCTTGTGTAATGATTACTAACTAACATCAAGCTAATTAACATATCCATCACCTCCTTTGGTTACCGGTGTGTGTGTATGTATGGTAAGAACACTTAAGATCTACTCTCCTAGCAAATTTTAAGTCTACAATGCATTGATATTTATACTTACCGTGCTGTACATTAGATCTCTAAAATGTATTCATGCTATAACTGAAAGTTTTACCCTTTGACCACATCTCCTCATCAGCACCTGGAAACCACTCTTCTGCCTTCTGTTTTTTCTTTCTTTTTTTTTTTAAGGAAGTTCTTTGATGTTTACTTATTTTTGAGAGAGAGAGAAAGAGCATGAGCAGGGAAAGGGCAGAGAGAGAGAGAAGGAGATCATATTTGTTTGTACGTGTGTTCTATGTGCCTCTGTGCCCTTCCATTTGCTACCCCTGGCAGGAAGTTTTTTAAAAAGTTCTTTCCATTTTGAGAAATATATATTGTATTATGTTTTATTTTAAATATTTGCTAAGGATCTTCATGGAAAATATTTACATAGTCATTTAAGATCATTTTCCTTATAATAATTGGAGTTTTCCATGATCACATTCAATTTACACTTGACATTTATTTGAAATAGTTTTTCTCAAGGTAGTACTGTTATTAGTAGCATATCTTGCTTAAAGTGAAAGCCATTATAGTGCAGTTTGCTATTTACTTTGGAGGAATAAAGGGCTTTTGTGGACAAGGATTATGTCTTGGATCTTATTATCAAATATTAGCATTTCAAAAGGTATATGGTCTTTCTGGTGTCAACTACCATGGGAAATAATAAAGGAAATGTATACCAAAAAAGATAAGTGAAACTAACAGTTAAAATTGCACACAAGCATTGACATATGGAGGTACCTTAAGACAATGTCACCATGAAGCTATGGGGGGACAAAAACTATTTTTGTTTTCCATGATAATGTCTTTCACAGTAACATGTTTAAGTGCTTGAGTGTGTGATAAATATCAATATTTTTGTAGCATTCTGTCACATTCACAAAACCACTGGACATTACCTCAGCATTCTGTTTATTAGACCATCTGGAACATGACGTCTGCGGCCGTGTTTTTTATCCCACACGCTTAGCCCATGCTCTACTCAACGTGGGCATTAAATAGAAGTTTTGAGAGGATGAGTTGAATCAAAAGATGAATGAATAGTCACATCCTCATGTCAGCTGGTGGGGATCATTGCTAGGTAAAACACTATCTCCTTGCAGTGGTAATTCTAGTCACCTTTTCCTTACGTCTTCTGGTCAAATGTGTTCATTTAGTATTGACTTCTTTCTCCCTCTACTAACTTTACATGGAGATCTCATTGACGCTCGTAGGCTGATAACTTAACCAACAGAGCAACCATCTCATCATATTCACAGGTTCTACCCAACCTCTGAGGAAGTATTATACAAGTGTACACGAGGGAGTGGGAATCTTGTGGGCAACTCGAAGTTCTTCCTACCACAATAACAAAAGTATTTCTACACTAATCCATTTCTCATTGTTAACTTGTTGCTTTCAACTTCATGTATGTGGGGTGTCCTTCCCTTAATTATCTGGACAAATATGGTTTCCCTTTGGGATAGTCTCATTAATCCTTGACTGGTTTTTATCTTTGATTACCTTCAGTCTCACTTCATTTGCCTTTATCCAGACTTTCTTCTACATTTCTCTTCTCCCTTTAGAGCCTCTTTCCTTTGTAAAAGTTATTTGAACTCTCCACTTCAAAGACTGTCCTTTTGTGTTTCCAACTCTTGATATGAAATTTTTGTCTACTATCAAGCCTTGATTATAATTGCCCATGCATCAAAACTGTCTTACAAACTCAAAGATTTACACACCATTTTTTATTGTCCTAAAGGAAAAGCTAAGCACCTATGTCTTCCATAATTCTTTGCAAAGCCTGTGCATATAAATTGTGCACATACTATTTTATCATGTGCCAGACAATGACTTAAGCACAATATTCCTGTTCAAAATATGAATTCAGAAGTATTGCGGAAGAGTGGCAATTGTATTATATTGTCCTTCATTTTTAACATCATGTATGACTTTTATATAAAATTTCAGCACACACATAATTTTTCCCCTTTTCTGAAAAGTAGTATTATGTGCACTTCCTTCATCTCTTGGACAAAATCAAACACCTGAGTATAGAAACAAATTGTATTCCAGCAATAAGACAATTTTTCACTCCTTTTTACATAGGTATTGTATTAGTTTCCTCAGGCTGGCTTTTTATTTTCTCACAGTCCTGGCAGCTGTAAGTCCAATATCAAGGGCCAACAGGTTTGGTTTCTTTTGAACCCCTCTCCTTGGCTGCAGCTGGACTTCTTCCTGTGTCTTCACATGATCTTCCCTCTGTATCTGTGTCCTAATCACTTCTTGTAAGGACATTGACTAGTCATTATTGGATAACGGCCCACCCTAATGACCCCGTTGGATGAAGTTATCTCTTTAATGAAGTTCCTGTCTCCAAATACAGTCACATTCTGGGGTCGTGAGAGTGAGCAATTCAACATATGAAATGGGGGAAGAGAATACACTTCAGCCCATAGCTCTCATGATGCGAACCAACTGCTTTGTGCACGGGCATCTAAGGAGAAGATTGAAATGCAGAACGCAGTATAAGAGAAGTAACCACTGAGATGAACAAATGCTACTACAGGTTCACCATTTTATAGCTGTTGCAGAGGCACATACTTGATAGGTTGTAATAGACCATTCAGAGAAATGTGTTGAATATTTTCTCGAATTGAATGAAAAGGGCACAGAAGAAGCAATTTCCCACCATTTTATCTGATTCCATAAGAATTTTGAGCATCAAAGTGTACTGTGCTATGTAGGAAACCAGACCCAATGGGAATCTTCTGGGTTGATACATGTATTATTGTCAGAAGAAGGATGGTATCTTACCTGTTCTACAATATTATCTTGACATGCATTTTTAATGAATTGGGTCTTTCAGTTTATGTGCACCCATAAAACCTAATAGTTCAACCTCTCTATAACCATATTCACCACTTCCCATCTGAGGAAATAACATTTTATTATAAAATTACAATTTTTGTAACTTAGATCTCTAGTTTCTAAGATAAGAAAACAGACATATCATTAGGGGGCAGGAATAGAAACAAAGTAAACTCTGCTTAAAACAGAACTTTCTGAAAACATTCCTGGACATACTTTCACAGTACTTTGAAAACATTTCTTTTCGCTCATCTTCTGACTACAGAGTGAACCAATTCAGGTTAAAAATAAAATAAAAGTCTTACTGGCTATTTGACCTAAATGAAGAGACATCTTTCTACCCCATTGCAGCAGCAAAAACTAAAATCTCTAAATGAATTCTCTCACCATTGTTGTCCATAATTAGGGGTTTGGTCACGAGTAAGAATAACTTGGTGACAGCCATGTTATCACACTCCTCTTAACTTCTGTCTCTTCCACACGTTGAATGACTTACTGACTTCTTTTCTCCACATATACAATGTTTGGCTCCTGTCTAGTGTGCAATAGACCTTTGTTATCACATCTCTTCTCTCTGCTACTTCAGATAATTTTGACGATTGCTTAAACTGTACTTCCCTGACTAACTTCTCTTTCCTTTCCACTTGAGATTACCAGTGGGCAAATTTTACTGTTTTACAATTCAGGATATAATTTTTACACTCAGCCTAATAGCTAAATACGCTTAGAAATTTAGGAAAGGTAAATTGGGCCCCTTGGCACTTTTTTATACAAAGAAAACAAACTACTTGCGTGCCTCAGTGTTGCTTCTGGAGGAACTTTCCAGAGCGTTAAGTAGTCAGTACTAACTCTTAGAATGATATGTCTCTCCAGTCTTGTGACCTCAACTTTCTATCTTGCCATTAAGGTGAACAGGTACCATCTTTGTTCTTAGAGATGCATGGGTTAACTTGAACACATCAGAAGAGTTTAGGTTAGAATTTCAAAGAAATGTATGAGTCCTTCAAATCTCAATTCTCATCTATGATAAAATATCACTGTTCTTTTAAAAGATCATTAAAATGATCCCAAATTGTCAGATCCAAATGCTGATGGGCACAGTCCATATTTACCACGAGGAATAGGGTTAAAATTTGCTGTCCAGTGACAAATCCCAACCCGGAACAGATTTCAGCCAGGCAGCTAGCAGAGCTCGCCGGGTGGGTGAACTGCACAGGCCATGGTGGGTGCAGAGCTCAGAGCCGGAAAGCAAACAGCTGCTGTAGCCTGATTTGAGTTAAAATAGTGTGAGTGTTTAGTCTGGCGCACGGCTTCAGGGGAGATTGGCAGCTGGGTCAAACAAAGTCCTTCCATTGGCTCTCTTCCCAGGCAGCTTCTGCTAGTATTTAGGTACTAGTGCAGTGTAGGGCCCTTTTCTCAGGCAAAGCTAACATCTGACCGCACCCTCTTTGCTTTTTCAAAAAAAAAAAAAAAAAAAAAAAAGAACAAGAAAGAAAAGAAAAAGAAAAAAAAGAAAAAAAAACCCTTCTTTTTCCTTCTTTCGTTAAGATAAATTCTCCAATAGACAACCTCTCCCACTAATTGTGTATTAGCAATGTATTTTATCTTGGGAGCTGACGCACTGGGCTCTCAACGTGGTGTGGAAAGCAGCCTGTTACAGTGCTGGATTCATAAAAGGGCCTTTATGGTTTGTGAAAGAATATCTGTGTGCTTAGGCAGGAAACTTTTTGATCTGCAGAAAAGCCAGAAGACATCTAGGTAAGGCTACATATCAAATCTACTTTTTGGGGGAAAAGTTGGGCAGTAAGAATGATTCCTCACAATCGACATGACTTTGGAGTGTGCATGTTCACTTTTGGAGAAGTTTACAAGGTACTGCGTGTTGTTTGCCTATGTTTTGTTTGTTTGTTTAAATCTTAAGGGAATACTGTGGTCTGCATTTTTACGATTTTGTTTTCTGCTATTGAACTGATTATAGTGGATATAGAGTTTTACTATATAGCAAAATCTGTGTAAACTGCCACAGAAAGAAAGTGTATTTAGAAGGGAAATTGACAAGTTTTAAAGAGTAATTGTACAATCATTTAAGGACAGAGGAACACTGCATTAGACTAACAAGGGTTTAATTACCAAAAAAAAAGTTTAATGTTGCTTTGGAAGGAATATTAAGTAAGTTGTCTTTGTCTCTTACTTTTTAGTTTTAGTCGCTGATTTAGCCTGTTGGGTCACATTTTTTGTTAGCGCTGAAGGCTGCCATGAATCCCTAATGAGGCCCCTTTGCACATGATTTTGGCACTTGGCCAAAATCAACTTCCCAGCGGCAAGCTTTCTGTAAAGAACCCGGAGCAAATTTTTTTTTTTTTTTTTTTGATTAGAAATCACGTCTGAAAGCTGCCACGACCAGTTGTGTAGGCACGTCAAAATGACTTTATACAGCTCATATGAAACAAGTGCGTAAAAAAATTTCCTGATATTGTTGCTTTTCCTCGTTATGAATTCCTGCTTGTGGCCACCTACAATAGGTTAGAACAAGAACAGTCTTGAAGAAAATTTACCGATTTATTTTTTGTTTTTCTCAGCAGATCAGAGTAGGGGTGGTCATCTCACTGAGATGTATACCATACGAAAGGGTTATTCAAAACACTTCAAGATAAATAACAGATGAATTCTTAAAACTGTTCATCTCTGTAAGTAATACTCAATGAACACTAAGTAATGAAGTTTTCTAGAAGTTTCGTTGTACGCACAATTAAGCTTCACATGGTTTCAGTAGGAATTTTGTATATTTTAAATGTCATGGCCTTTGGATTCTAAAACATGTTACCTTTTAGTTTATAATATTAAAAATTTATGAACACCTTGATAGTATTTCTAACAAATGTTTTAACGAAATGTTTGTTATATAAACATGACTGGATAACTTTAAGTGATTGTATTCAGTTGCTTTTTGCAATTAAAAAGATGATTTTTCATGAAAGAAATTCTGAAGCCGAAAGGCACCTTACACCCAATTTTTGGAACTGTTGATTTTGATTTTACTATAACTGAATTTGGTCATGTGAGTCGATACGTTATTTAACACGCCAGTATTTTAAGAGTTAAATTCTTAAGTTGCGATGCAATACTACAGTAATCAGACATTAACAACCTCAGATTTTATATAGCCATTTTCAGCAGTACCTTTAGACATTAAAAGTATGCACTGCAGAATATTTAAAAGCAGAAAAATAGGATCTCAGTTGCTGTTTCTTTTTAAGAAATCCTACTATCCCTGTCCTAAATATTATTTTGCCTTATATGTTACTCGAAAGTAATCTAGAGTGAAACTTTATTTATTACTTTGAAATAATCATATTTCTCTTTAAAATATTAATGAGAACCCGATTTAGTCCCCCTTTGAAAAAATATGATTTAGAGCTGTCGTAATAGGTATGTTTTCCATGTATGTCATTATGTCTATGTTCCCTTTATTATTACACAAAGGTTGCTAATTTGGGCCATAGAAACAGTGGAAATTAACTTGAAGTAAATTTTAGCAATAGGAAATGTATCTTGATTTCCTTCAGATCAATTTATGTTTAGATATAATTTATGTTCATATAATTTTTGTGTGTATGTTGCTGTGGGCTGAATTATGATCCTGTTATACCTTGTTGCTAGTTGCACTAGGTCAAGGAGTGTTTGAAATTACATCAGTTAACATTAAAATATATAAATATTTTCAAGTGAGAAAAGACAGTACATATCTGCTATTTATAGAAATTTACCTGGAGAAGTTCTGTAGTTCTATGTGAATTGACAGTGGAGTCCTCATTTAATGCAATCTTTGATATTTTTTAAAAAGAAGTTAATACATAGCATTACAAAATTTGGATAAAACAGGAACATGTTATCACTAACTATTGTCAAACAGGTGCAAGAACAGTAAGGTCGCTTGTCTCATTCAGCATGATTCGGGCTTAAAAATTATTTTTGAATTCTATGTTTACTTTAATCTTAGCTGTCATAACAACACTTTTTTGTTTTCATTTTCTATTATTTTTAAATCAATTATTTCACTTATTTGAAATTGGCAGAATATTTCTCTAAGATATACTAAATTTTCTACTGAAAATTTCAGGTTTTGTTGTTGTTAATTAGAGGTAATAGATAGCAAAGTAAATGACACAAAATATAGAACTTTTAGGGTACACAGATATGTTAGTTTGTAAGTTCAGAAAAAAACTTAATTGTACATGATTACTGAAAAATATTTTTGAGTTGAGGTAGAAAAAGTAGGTACTGAGAAGAATTTGTCATACTCTTTACTAAAAAGGCTAAGGAATTAACTTTCTTTTGCTATAGCTATTAATTGTAATTGAGCATTTCAATAGTGTAGGCTTTTTGGCAGAATTATTAGCTAATTTTCCTTGGGACCATAAATACAAGATATCGATTACATTGTCTTTGGTGAGTTGACATTTTTAAAACAATATTCTGAATATGATTTCTGTTAAAAATAAAAATAGTTCAATATTTTTGTTAAATGTATTCTATTTGTGAAGAACAACTTGAATAGTCCGTTTCATTTATCATTTTTCCCATCCTTTCGGGAATGTTAAAAACACTTTACAAGTAGAAACTTCTTCACTCTTCAGAAAAAGTGAAATTCATTTGTATTTGTCAATTTAGATTATGGGCCTTTACCATTTTAAGTGTGACAGTTTTGTTTGTTTCAATTATGCAACAGGCACATAAAATTCTTTCTGTCCCCCAATTAAAAGAGAGATTACATAATTAAGTGTTAACTTTAATTTTATATTGAAAAGACAGCTTTACAACTGCAGTATTTTATCCACAATTTTTTAAATGTGAGAAGTGTCTGCAAGAGGGCATTCTTGATGAGTGTTTCATCATTTAAATGAAATGCTTTGTTCTAAATGGTCTGAATTCCAGCGATGAGATAAATGTGTTGCTACAGTAGATACAACATCATTATTGAATTTTGGCACGACTTCAGTGACCTCTGCCATAAAAGATTAGTATATGTGAGATGATCTTGGATTTGCAATAACAAAAGTAAATAAGTGAAACATGTGAGACACTAACCTTTGTTGTTCTGGAGAAAAGTATGTGCAAAAAAAAAAGGAGATACTTTTCACGTAAACTGCCGATAGTAATATTTTGTCATTTCATTAATGCAATACATCTTGAATATTAAAAAAAATCACAATTTGTAATGCATGTGGAAGACTTTCTCCATAAAATTAACTGCAGTATTTTAACTATCCTATTTCAAAATGACCAACATGTAACTAACATTAAGTAACCAAGTAATTTTTGAAAGGTTGCGCTTTGACTTAAATGTAATTAATGTTGAATAAAAGAATAATGTTTTCCGAGTTTAAGTCTTTTTCATATAAAAGGATGGTTGATTTACACTTGTTGCATTTTTAACTGAATATTGATTTAATCTGGTTAAATACTATCATAAAGTAAATATTGCTATTTGATAAAGTTTTTAAACATGGTAGGGCTTATTTTACAAGCAATCTGATCTATTATATATTTGAACAATGATGATTTATGCCTATCTGTATAGTCTTCTCTCAAAGTCATGATCAGCAAAGGGATCTCCTTTTGGTGCTCAATATTTTTTTCTAAAAACACTGAGTTTTCTCTTGTTTATGTATTCAGGTAGGTTTGTCAATCTAAGTTTCTGCCTATCTCCTGAGATATCTCTCTTATGAGCGTTAGGCTAGAAAGTGTGGTAAGAAGCCCTAAGTTTATTCTTATTCCATATTGCTCTAAATAAGCCAAAAGTTTGAGTATCTTATTGAAGTCTAGTCTGTGTTTGATTCAGTGTAGGCAAACACAGTGAATCTGGTGATTGAGATCATTTAAAGCACTGAATAGTTAGTGCAAGTGACTGGTCATTTACGTGTTTGAGCGAGGATTCTAGATATTTGATTACTACTGGCTTTAAATAATTACTAATTGATAGAAAATACAAAATCCCATCTTTTGCCTCAAACACTATTAATATTTACTCATTTTATAAGTGCCTCCACTTTGCTATTATTAAAATGTTGCATAATAGTTCTCTTTAAAAATACCATGCGACTAAGCGATGCCTTACTTTCTATTTCTCCCATGAACATAAGAAGTCAACATGTGTAGTGGGAGGGAGATGCTTGAAAATATTTTTAAAAAATTTCCCTGCTGGGATTATCAACTACTTTACTATTTGTGGAGATTTTCAAAGGAGCGATTGTATCTTTGAATGGTTATCTAAACATGAGGAATACATGGGCTTTCTGTGGACATCAGTCATAAAACTAAAATAGAAAATAAGATTGAGATTAATGACATGGTATATTTTTATAGCAAATAATCGCAACTTTGTGTTCACACATAAACAACGAACTGGAGAGATGATCAGTGGGCTCAAAGAGCAGCCTTCATTTACTCTTCACTTAGGAACAGCTGAGAAAAAGGCAGCAAGGGGATGGTTGTGGTCCAGGTTATATGATCGATGGTCCATCCAGCCATTTCCCATGTTAAATCCCATAGTCTTACTTCAGAGCTCCACATCACTAATCTCAGAAATTTTTTTAGAGAGAGGGGTTGCAACAGAACACGTTCATCGTTATCGTTCATTGGACGGTACGTTGTTGTGGATACTTTGGCAGAGGCAGTGTGCTGTGTATGGTGATTTTTTGAGAAAAATCACCAGGTTGAGTAGGTCAGCTCAACCGGATGACCAAATCAACATAATAACCAAGCTAACTCACCCTTAGCAAACATAATTAGTTCTTCATTCTTCCCTAAACCTGGGCACTTTCCTGGAGAACACAGACAGTTGTATATGAAAGGCTGAGTTGCTAAAAACTGTACAATGTGTATATTCTACTTGTGAGTTTATAAACTGTCTTGTGTTTGAAATAATATACATCGATATGTATTGTGTGTCCGAAATATTTAAATGATAGAAGCTATTGTCCTGAAATTAAACTTGTAAGATTAATTCTTTTTGAGATGTCATCTGCGAGTTACTTTTTAAAAGCATTTCTTTAAAAATTTTTCTCTTACATTTTTCATGAAGCATGATGATTTAGATATGCGTACTTTCTGCTAGTAGAGCATTTTTGAAAATTATATCTCTGTTGCCATTGCTTGTGCTTTGGGATCCTAACCCGATCACATGTTCTTTTCTCTCCATTCCTAGAGTCCGCCATTCATAGATATTCTCTAGAGAGGTTTTTTTTTTTTTTTAGGTCAAGAGTCAGTCTTAAATACATTCAGAGAGGACGTTCAAAAAGGTTGATGCACAGAAAATTCCTACTCAAGTGTGATTTAACTATTTCTAAAACATCTTCGATTATCAGGAAATGAATCAACAAGAATGTAGAAAGAGAATGATTTGTAATTTTGGCAGATGAAACCCAGCAATAATCAGTTCAGAAATATTTATGGAATGATAACATTTTTCTGTTGACATATTTTTGTGCCAACCAATTTAATTTGGAAACTGCTATTTGTGACTGGAAGGCAGTAATTGACTTTGCTAATCAGTAGTTCTAAATGCCTGATATAAGACAGAGAGAGGGCTGATTTATTAAATGAATAGGTCTTAGAAAAAAATGTAAGTTATCAAGCTACCACATATCTGGAATTCGTTTTAATTTTCAATATCCAAATCATTCAAAATGAATATAATTGTATTTACACATTTTTAAATTACAGAATTAGCCATGTCTACCTATGAAATTTGTTCTTTCTTAGATAAGTAAATAACTTGAGGTAATCAAATATCTTATAGTCTCCACTTTCCATTTTAAAGTCTGCTCGAGATCAAATGTGGAGTAGCTAAATCACATAGAAGTCTGGATTAATAGTGAGATGAGATTATGTAGCCCAAAATGAAATTATACCTAAAGCACAGGTGTTAACTAGCATTCGTGTGGTCAGGT
Organism: Panthera uncia; assembly: GCF_023721935.1. Lineage (NCBI taxonomy): Eukaryota > Metazoa > Chordata > Mammalia > Carnivora > Felidae > Panthera > Panthera uncia. The sequence continues at coordinate 26,406,485 of NC_064810.1, read as the reverse complement.
ATACAAATTGCATTGTAGGTTAAGCTTCTCCTTTCTCACTTGAGAAAAGTGCAATTAAAAGTAATTTACAGATGTGCAAATGCACAGCTGTTTTCTTCTAACTAAATTTCACAGAAATGAGCTAAATTATAATGGGTTTAAAAGTCACACATTTTAATGGATTTTAAATTGGATTGGAAACATCATTACCAGGTTTACTAGATGAAGGAAATTAATACTTATGAATACCTGGGACAATTTCTATTTCAGTGGCAGAACCATTGAAGTATTGGAAATTATAACCCCAGAGCAAAACTTACAGCACGTTTGTGAACATTGATTAGTCAGTACGTAGACCCCCTCTACACACGCTGTGCCTTTATGCCATTTATATTATATAGTCCCTGATGATGTGCAAAAATGATTCAGCTATTGCTGGAAAAAGTGTGTATATGTTTATATGCATGTTCACAAGATGGCGTGCACATGTGTGTGTGCATGTGTAAGAAATGTTTATATTTTCTTGGCCTAATGATAAAGAAAATAACAAGAGTAAGATGTTGGTACATTGGTTTAGATAGGGAATACTGGTAAACTGCTTGTTTGTATTGGATTAAAAACAATAACTATCAACCTACATTTCTGGAAAATCAGCTTTTTTTTTTAACTATGCATTTTACTTGGTGCTACTTACATACTTAATAGTGGTAAACTACTGTCATTCATAACTTTTCCGTCAGGTAAAGACCTGTTCTTGACCACGTTTTCTTGGTCTTGAAATAGATTTCTCTTCTTTGGAGTCAGGAATAGACAAGTTTTTTCTACAACTCTTCTGGGAAGCCATATTGATAGTTAAAGGAAGAAGGAGAAATGGAAGGTGAGGGATTGCACTGGACCAGGGAATGAAAGAAGTTTTACTCCGTGTAAGCTCACAGATGTATTATAATCAACTTATTACTACTTCAGCAATAATTTGCTTTCCTAAGAGCATTACTAAAAGAATTTCAAAAATTTGACCTCAGAGGTAATTAGAAAACTCATTTGTTACTACTGTGCTGATGGAACCCTTTTATCCTATCTAGAACATTTTTTCAAGTGACTGAGCCCTGCTGTTGAAAGTGTTATACAGACCAGTCATTGATGCAATGATTCAGATCCTGTGCAGTTCCTCATATATCTCATCTCACTTACTCCTATAAATAGCCATCAAAGGTGGGAATAATCATCCCTATTGTACAGATGGGAGGCTCAGACTCCTTAAGTAATGTTTCCAGAGTTTTGGGACTAGTAAGTGTTGATGTCAAGATTTGGACCTGTGTTAGTGGTGCTTCTACATCATTGTACTACGTATTTAATGATCTTGACCTTGAGGGTATTAGGAACATTAACTGTAACCTTTTGACTTAAATGCTCTTCAACAAAAAAATATATTAAAGTCAGCCATTTGATGGATAGTAGCGGCAGATACAGGTTTTTTATACAATACGTACTTTTAATATTTGAAGTACTTTTAATATTATTCTAAGTTCAGCAATAGCCAGTGACTTTTGAAACACTTTTGGTCATAAGCAGCTTTTCTCAAACAAAAAACAAAACAAAACAAAACAAAACAACAACAACAACAACAACAACAACAAAATATATATATATATATATATATATATAATAAACATTTGTATTTCTACTGAGTCTCTTTAGCACATCAGTGGCTTAAAAAATTAAAACTCGTGGAATAGCACAATAGGAAGAAATCTCTCAGTCAGGAGATTTTACTAGCTTGTTTTGTTAACATATATGTTATTAAAACCAAAGAGGTGCAATATTTAGAGAGGCACAGTGATTTTGTCACTGTGGCCACTGATAACCATCCACTGCTCCCAAGCAGTGCTCCATGATGGCATCCCACAGAAGTACTCAGAATCCTTCCCCAAAGTGTTCCACTGCTCTGAAATAGGTGTTTCCCACTAGACAACTATCTGTGTCTCCTTAAAATGTACAATTTGTCTATATCACATGCTGTGCAGAAAGAAACTTGAAATATGTTATAGACCAATTGTTGGTAACTTTTATTTTTTTATTATTTTTTAAAGTATATTTATTTGAGAGGAGAGCACATGAGCAGGGGAGGAGCAGAGAGAGAGGAGAGAGAATCTGAAGCAGGCTCCACATTGTTAGCACAGAGCCCCACGCAGGGCTCGAGCTCACAAACCGTGAGATCATGACCTGAGCTGAAACCAAGAGTCCTGCGCTTAACTGACTGAGCCACCCAGGTGCCCTGGGTAACTCTTTTAAACAGTAGATTTTGAACCTCTGTTGACAAGACTACAACTTAAAAGAAATGAGGATATATATGGACATGATGTATAAAATTGTTTATTTTATTTCAATTAAGTTTCAGGTAATCCTGATATTATGATTCAAAATATCTTGATGAACACTGAAAAATTTGGTACAATATCAGTTTTCCAGCACTCAGATTTTCAATTCATTGGCTTTTAGAGCTGTGACCATTGAATGATATTTATTTAATTCTCTCATTTTTTTGCAGAAATAATGGTGACTTGAGGAAAAAAAAAATGGCCTTTTTGCTCCTGGTAGTAACACTAGTTTCTGGAGGATTGGCTTTGAATACAGATTTTCCTTCTAGTTTTGTATTCCTTCCTCTTACATAAGGGCCTCTTAGCTTATGATCACTTTTACCCAGCTAGCAAATATTATGTTTTTCTTTTCTTTTTTTTTTTAACTTTAGTGGTATGGAAGCATAATGGAAGGAGGATTCAGCTTCATCGTTAAATATAGAAAAAGTTGGGGCGCCTGGGTGGCGCAGTCGGTTAAGCGTCCGACTTCAGCCAGGTCACGATCTCGCGGTCCGTGAGTTCGAGCCCCGCGTCAGGCTCTGGGCTGATGGCTCGGAGCGTGGAGCCTGTTTCCGATTCTGTGTCTCCCTCTCTCTCTGCCCCTCCCCCGTTCATGCTCTGTCTCTCTCTGTCCCAAAAATAAATAAAAAACGTTGAAAAAAAAAATTAAAAAAAAATATAGAAAAAGTTAATAAAAAGTATATAACTGAATATAAACTTGCTCATAAGTTATTGTTTCTGTAAAGTCACATTATTAAATTTTCTAGTTTATAATTTTATCTGTGATTTATATTCTAGGACACTCTGATCCTTTAATGAGTTTTGCTGAAATGTTCACTTAGCATCTTTCTGAAAAATGAAGATAGTTCTTTGGATTTTTTCTTTCTTTATGCGATTAAAAGTGGTTTTTTTTTCTTCTAATGGAGACATTTAACATGTACAATTCTTAAGCATACAGCTGGGTGAACATTTTATGTATACGTACAGATATATATATATATGTGTACGTACATATATATATCTGTACATATATATATATCTGTATGTATACATACAGATATCTATATATCTATATCTATATATAGATATAGATATATAGATATATAGATATATAGATATATAGATATCTGTGTGTGTGTGTGTGTGTAATCATCTCACAGACCAGGATATAGACATTTCTAAGATTCCAGAAGAAAATTTCATGCCCTACTGATATTTCTCATCATAGATTAGATTTACCAGTTTTTTCTTTTAACTTCACATAAATAGAATCACACACCATGTATGCACATTTGTCTAACTTATGTTACTCAACATTTTGTCCAGGTAATTTCCGCATTTGCATATGTCAATAGGCTGCTCATTTTTATTGTGTAATATTTTTATGTGAATATGGTATAATTTATTTCTCCATTCCACACTTTTAGGTTGTTTCCAGTTATCTTTTTACATAATTTTTAAAATGTAGATCAGTGCTAAAAAGTTAGTGGTCAGTTTTTCTCTCTAATATATAAAATACGAAAATAGGATCATTTTAAGTATACCATTAAAAGCAGTGCTTGCTTTAAGTGACAACTGACTCATGCACACTTGAACCATGGACAGTAAGGATTCAGTATTACTGAGTTATTCATGGAAATATTTTCTTAAAAATTTTTTTAAATGTTTACATTTGTTTTTGAGACAGACAGAGACAGAGCATGAGCGGGGGAAGGGCATAGAGAGAGGGAGACATAGAATCCAAAGCAGGTTCCAGGCTCTGGGCTGTCAACACAGAGCCCGACATGGGGCTCAAACTCATGAACCATGAGATCATGACCTGAGCCAAAGTCGGATGCTCAACTGACTGAGCCACCCAGGTGCCCCTCATGGAAATATTTTCTAAAAATGAAAATTAGTATCCATTATTCTAAGAAGATGCTGAAGAAATATCTCTAAAATATTTAAACTTTCGACCACTATTCCTTTGCTCTTATTATTTATTACATATGTGTAACTATATTATAGGTTGCCCAGATATACATCTTTTTAAACTCAATTATCAATTCTTTTTTTTCTTTTTTTGAGTTTGTGTAGATTGCTGAAATGTTCTGGTGTAAAACAAGATAAATTAATTTATCTTTGCTAAAGAATAACTTCAAACAATTCTGAACATATTTAACCTCATAATTTCATATATAAGCAAAATAAGATCCCATATTTTGACAATAAGGGTAAAGACTTCTTTGAAAGTGATGGGAATAGTTTTAGAGAAATTTTTGTTACTACTTTCTATGTTATTTCTGGTAGTTCCACAGTAGCTATGACTCCATATTCAGATTTAAGATGATCTACTCTATTAGGAAAACACAAACATTACTAATAAAAATGAAAAAAGTTTTTATTGTTGAAAAAATAAGATTAAGTAATTTAGATGTTATTATCCAATTCACCTATTGAGCTATTTACAAGCTTTTATTGAGTGCATCCCCCAAGTGCTAATGAATATATTTATTACCTTGGCTATATTGATAAACAGTCTGGTGTCATCATCTGGGTATTATTTACACTTACTAATAAGCAACTACTTTAAATAAAATAAATAATATTAATATTAAAGTAGTATATTAAAATGTAGCTTACAAAGCCCTATGACATTATACACACACTAACTGTGGGAATGAGAAAGTATCACACGCCTCCACCTCAAACAGTGAAATAATTAGTATCCTATAGCTAGTAAAGACTGTTTGGTGACCTGTACTGGGATTTATTTTCACTCTAAATCTTTTGTCTGTGATTATAAGAAACTAAATTTCTGTAAATCATGGAAAGTCATATAAGAGGTCCAGGGTGAGCAAGTAGCTTACTACAGTTTTCTAAAATCTTTCCTTTTAAGAAAACTGATTTTATTTGTACTTATTGCCTAAAAAATTCTTTATAATCTGGAAATTTAGCAACAATAAATAACAATTTGTTTTACAGGTTTCTTGGGGGTTATATTTTAAAGACATTATACCCCTAAAAACAGTAATACCACTCTCTAGTATTTTTGTTTTTAAATAACCAGTTCAAATTTGGCCAAGGTCAATGGTGCTTGCTATTATTTTTGACAACTATACAATGCCTGATAATGATTCCATTTCTGACACCAGCTGGCAGTAAGCTTCCCTCTCAGATGAATTCGTAAATGGCCTGTTCACAATTCAAACATGTAATGGACTCTACAAAATTCCACTGCTGTGCTTCTGCTTAATTAGATGTATTTGCATCTAATAAGAAGAGAAAACCAACTTTCTGCAAGGCTGGGTTTTTTCCCCATAATTTTATCTTAGGTATTAAATACATTTTCTAATGTACATAATGTTTAGAGGTCCCCAAATAAACAAATAAATAAAACCAGTATTAAAAAAGACCAGTTTGTCATACCACCATGCTATATATTGTTGGTTGACTTCAAAGTATTGTTCTTTTTAACTCAGGGTGTCACCTTGTAGCAATTGGCCTTTACTGACCCGTGAAAATGGATGGAGTTATTCTGATCTCACTATGGAGAAGGTCAGGTTTACAGCTTGGATTTGAGAACAGCAGAAGGAATTACCTTAGAGGAAGAAACTGATCTTGAAAAAGTAAATGTTTATTTACATTGAGTTCTCAGAAATAGGTAGAGATCAAGAAGGAAACTACAGAATTACTTCAGGATATTTTTAAAGTGCCTCCACTTAGGTATCCTTGTCTAAATATGTTCACTTCATAGCCATTTCGTCATGAAGAATGCGTTGAACTTTTCACAATAAGTTTTGAGGATATTTTACTCCTCACCACATACCTATGTTTCCTGTTGTGATATTTAAGCAATTTTTTCTTGAAGGGTTTTTAGTACTTAATTCATCAGTCCTTATTTCTGTTTTCTTGCAATTCTCTTTGTTTGCTTTAATAAAACTGCTATACTATGGTCATCAGAAATAAGATTTATAATTCATAAGACTAGCATGACTTGCTGAGGTACAAGTAAAAAAATAGTAGAATATGTGCGTGTGTTTATTAGTCATGGTATTATATATATATATATATATATATATATATATATATATAGTGCAATAATTTTGTTTGTATATATGGACATGTACATAAACCTATACAATAATTTTGTATGTATATATGTACATGTGCATAAACCTATACATATATATTTACTGAGTTAAACTTAACTGCTAGAAATTACTTTATGCTTTGGAATTTGTATGTGGAATAGTTTAAATCTCAGGTTATTTTTGGTGGGTGTACAAAGATCTCCTGGAGAAAGCAATAATAAATGATTTTTTATTAATAGTAGTTCATTTTGAAACTATGATGATTATATTCTGAAAACATTTTTTATTTGTTAGTATGATATAGAGCAAGAGGGAGTACATTAAAGTACATTAAAGTACATTAAAGGTAATCATTTTTCCCAATATTATTATTTTTTAATTAAAGAAACATGAATTTATATTTAACTATGATGAACAACAGAAAGAGCTAAATATATTTTTATTTTGCCTAGAGTTACTGTAAAATGATAAAATACAAAATTTCTAGCATGTTAGATGCACAGAATTTACTGTCTACAGTAGCTCTTTTTCTATAAGCATAATTATAATTGATAATTTATCAATAAGTTTTCTTTTGAAGGGAGGATTTGGTTGTATATGCTATTTCTTTAAATTTTTCCTTGTCTTGATGTAAGAAATACTAGCCTATAGAAAACTAAATGGCAATTCTGACCAATATGGACCACAATGATACCCAAACCCAATAAGAAAATTGCCGTACACGGAACAATGTTCTTCAGTCCTGTCAGAACTATTTATTCTGTATTCACTGTAGGCCCTGATGGCCATTGATAGGAAATAATATTCCATTCTGATGCACGACTAATAATGTCATTTGAGTTGTACTGAAAATTTAAATAAAATTCAAGCTATAAGAGATAAAGAGATACAGATTATCCCGTCCTTTTGCATTAATTGTTTGGTTACCAAAGCAAACGGTCTTTTAAGGAAATGTTGCAAATTGACTGATAAGCTTGTCATCGTATGTTATTCCAACATTTTATGGGTGCAAGTTATTGGGTAAATGATTCAAGCAAAGAAATGATAACCGAAGACATGATACATCCATAAACCATACTAATACCTACCTTTTCCCTGGAATAATAAAAATCAATCTGTAATCAGAGTAGTTAGTTAGCTAACAACCTTCCATGTAATGAATACACATGTCTGTACCCTTATTAAGAACACATTTGGGTGCATTTCTATTTCCATGAATATTATAACCTGGCTGGGAATATTAAACGGTAATGAGCCAGCATGTGAAAAATAGAGAATAGACTATATTAAATTAACTGAGCTAGTAGGTTTGTTTTGTTTCTTTATCCTATGCTGTACTTAAAAGAATAAAAAATAAATCAAAGCCAGCAAAAATCTCTTTGAGCAACTTTCTATGAAAAATGAACATTTAAGTGCCATACGAGCCTGTTGAAAAAGGTAACTGAATTCAACAAAAGCATTAATTGATATTCCGTGTAAAATCTACCCTGAAAATGTATCTGGCACCATTCCTATTTCTGTTGCAGAGCAGGAACTGACATACAATAGTTGTTTAATAAATACATGTTGAATTTATAAATGATGAACGATCCTAATAGAAATGGATATTTGTATCTCTAACTGGGTTTCCCATTCTAACACAGCTCATTTCCTTAAAGACAGATTCTTAAAGCTGCCTCTGGAACACTTATCTTTTGATGATTCAGTTACTTTGCAAAGGAATAACATCTGGTGGAAGCTTAAATATTCTGAAAAATCACTCTGATTCTCATTTTGTAATATTATCAGCCAATGAAATTGACAATTTCTGAGGATCTATTTGTGTAGGAACTTGGAATCGTGGCTATATCTGGTCCACAAAAGAAGGAAGACTGTCACCAAAGATTTAAAAATTTAGATTATAATACAATTTAAAAATCAGGTAATAACTGAGATGTAAAACTGTGTGCAGCCTATTTTTGGCCTCCTTGTATTGTATCATAGTTAAAGTATCATCTTGTTAAATGAATTTGCCCAACTACAGGCTAATGTAAGCATTCTGAGCATGACTAAGGTAGGATAGGCCAAGATACGATGTTTGGTAGTTTGTGTGCATTAAAGGCATTTTCAACTTATGATTTTTTCAACTTATGATAGAGTTATTGGGGCATAACTTCATCATAAGTCAAGGAAGATCTGGAGATATAGCAGAGGTCAAATGTATGAAGACTGAAGTACTTCACTATATATTTCTAACAGGTATAAAACCCATGACCTTTCCTCTCCTTCCTCAAAAAGAAAGAAATTGAAGAGAGCTGTGGGCAAATAATTTTAACAGCAAAAATAATGCTAGCAGCTACCAAGACCACCCCTCCCTCAGAGTCTGTATGGGGCTCCTAGAACAATAGAGTATCGTTAAAAGAATGGATAATAGAAAATATCCTATGATTTCACTCATATGTGGAATTTAAGAAACAAAACAGATGAACATGGTGAAAGGGAGGCAAAAATAAGATAAAAACAGAGAGGGAGGTAAATCATAAGAAACTCTTAAGTACAGAGATGAGGGTTGCTGGAGGGATATTGGGTGGGGGGATGGGCAAAAATGGGTGATGGGTATTAGGGAGGGCACTTGGAATGAGCACTGGGTGTTGTATGTAAGTGATGGATCACTAAATTCTACTCTCGAAATCATTTTGCACTCCATGTCAACTAACTTAGATTTAAATTTTAAAAAGATGGATAATAGAGGCAGATTGCTTAGATTCAAATCCCACTTCTGCCATTTGCTAGTTATCGATCTTTACTTTATTCTTCTTACCTGCAAATTGGTAAGAATAACAGCTGCTTTAACAGTATTTGTTTAATAAAAAATAATAACCTTTCTTCCAATTAAGTGAAGATGTGTGGAAGTTAATGTGCAGATGAGAGTGGACATGAATCAAATGGGAAAGGAAGCATGTTTTTTTGAGATGCTACTCTTTGCTCATAGAACATCACTGAAAGAGGCATCAAAGTACCCAATGTCTTGGCATCATGGAGGTTAAAACAGAGAACATAGTGGCAAGTTTCTAACAATACTGGAAAGTAGTTACTGTTTCCTGCTTCATTTTTTTTTTAATCAACATTAACTGGAGGGTATGCCAGCCTTATCTTCCATTTATATTTTCTTTTGAAATATTTCTTCAAGGAACCATAAGCACACTAATTAAACCAGGGAAAAACTTCAAAGGATCCATTTCACTTCTCATAGTATAAGTATACATAAGAAAAAGCAATTAATTTAAAATCCAAGTTTCATATATTCCCAGCTTTCCAGTTGAGAGATGATGAAATATACATTTCTCAACTCTTCTGTTTCTTTCTGGAATCAATTGTCACTTTCTCTTGGTCTTCTTTTCTGCAGTAACTGGTTATTTTGATTACTGTCAAAAGGCTGGATGATGTTCACAATTATCTTCTTTCTCCTTGTGATGCTAATTCTATTGTTTAGTAAATCAAGGGAAAGGAATACCAGATGAAACCTGGTATAATTTTTAAAGTTTGGAAAGGAAATCAGTATTTAACTTAATTATTGTCTTTTATGTACAGGGCTGAATATTTACATTTGGAACAACCCTTAAGCTTAATTCAGCTGTTTAGACATGAAGTAGAGTTCCAAGTCAAGTTAAACAATTTTTCAATAAGATATATTAGTGTCAGTGTATCTTTCCCTACTTAAAAATATTTTTATACTATATGGTTTGATCTATTTAATGTTTGAAAAATTTAATTAGTTTCCAGTGGGGAAAATCTTATTGTCTCTAATCCAATCTCTTTATCCAAAGTCCAAAACGTCAATTTTAAGAGCAGAAGAGACATTTTTCAGATGAGTAGTTATTAGGGGGGGAGCACAGTATGTAATCTATGCTGATCTAATATAAATTTTTCCAATCTGGGATCTCTTGTATTGCAGATACTCAAACACCCATGCTTCTATTGTCTCAAATTCTCACAGAAATATAAGCCCTGATGGTGAGATTTTTTTTTCTTTTTGCCTTCAAGATTTAGCTAGAGACACAAATCAGAAATAAATTAGCTGAAAGTAAAAGTTTAAGAAGGAGTGGATGCTTTGGGAAAGGAAATGATTTGGTGTTGGTACTTTAGATTAATGCAACCAGGTTTCAGAAACTAGAGGGTGAAGTATAACAAAGGATACCCAGAATTCTTGAGTGCAGTAAAACGAACATATGCCTTGCATCTAGGTGTTGCCTGATTTTTTAAAAAAGGATAAAGACTATCTACCAGTTAATCTAGTGATTCCTGAGAACATCTGTGTGCTGTCCATCCAAAGTGATAAGGAAGTAAAGTCTTCTGTCGTTTCCTACTGCCACTTTGTTTTTGTAGCAATATCTAACTATACCTCCTAAGGAAATTAAATTTGTTTTCACCCAGATTTAAGGTTATTTACAAGACAGACTTCCACCATGATAATACATCCGCACTTTGGAGCTGGAATAGTATAGCAATCTTCCAACTGATGTCCAAATTTTTATCCCTTCAATTATGTTTTGTACCCTTCCCCTTTTGCCTGAAGTTTCTTTCAAAAATTAAGATCACATCTCCAGAATGGAATGCCTGGGTGGCTCAGTTGGTTGAGCTTCTGACTCTTGATTTTGGCTCAGGTCATGGTCTCATGGTTTGTGGTATTGAGCCCCTTGTCGGAATCTGCGCCGACAATGTGGAGCGTACTTGGGATTCTCTCTCTCCTTCTCTCTCTGTCCCTCCCCTGCTTGCAATCAACATAAATCAACATACATAAATAAATAAGTATTTTAAAAAGTTTAAAATTACCTCTTTTCTAGGAACCTTTAATGACCCCTGAAGTTTGTTTCCTCCCCAAAAAACTTGCATATTGGGTGTCATTAACAGATTAATAATACTAAATTGATCTTGGAGAAAATTTCTGTGAGGAAATATTTCTCGGTGTTGTTTTGTAAGTTAGACTACGTAAGGCACATAAGATGCTCCACAGAAATTTTGCAGAAAGATTCTGAAAGATCTTCAGAGGTATAACGAAATAGGTGAGGAATGAAGTTGAGAGAGAAAAGTGATGGCATGATGTAGGGCAGCCACATTATGTCGAATTTAGTGTTTCTTAAATTGCCTCATTAAGTATCTACCTTTATCCTTTTCAGAAATTCCATTTTAAAAATATGATTACCACCATTAATGGTAAAGAAATAATTCACTCTCCAAGAAGACTTTTATGTATAAACCATGAATTGGGCCTCCAAGGTCATTCTTTGACTAAAAACATAGCTGTTAAAATTTTAAAAATTCTCCTCAGAGTCAACCTCTATAAACTTAGAAATATATATGTAAAGATTAAAAAGAATGATAAACTGATTTTGTTTAGTTACCAAAATATAGAAATTATATGTTGTGGTTTTAAATGCATGTTTATTTTTTGAAGACAGTTTAAATAAGGAGATAAAATTTTCATTTCAATAACTATTTTCTAGTAATCATCTACTCTGTGAAGAAATTATTATTGCTGAATTATTGTAGTACCAATAACTACCACTTTAACATGATATTTATTGTTTGCTCACTATTTAAATAACACCCAGAATACTTTTAAGGAAATTTAAAAAAATAAATTGAGTTTGCTTTTAAAGTATCTTTGCTGAGACCTATGGTAAAATATTGACAATAATGGATTTTAAATGAATATTCTGATTAATCATAGAAGTCAGAGTTTCAGAAATAATACTGGATGATAAAATTTTTGAACTTGTATGTGTCAATTAAAATGTAAAACTAAGAAAACAGAGAAATGAAACTCTGTAGTATTAAACATCTATAAAAATCACTGGCTTAAATTTTTTTTTTTTTATTTTTTTGCCTTACTATCCTAGACTGTCACATTTGTACATTAAAGTACTCAGTGTTATAGTTCTTATGCTATTTGGGGAAAATGGTGTTCTTCAGAAATAATACTTGCTTCCAACAAAAAGAATAATAATTTCAATAAAAACTAGCTTGAATAATGACAGATTTCTATATCATGGTCAAAACAATGCCGTCACCTCCTGCATGATTGTTGCATGCGCCTTTTGAGAACAGTACAAGTTGTTTTATCTACCTTTTGGCTCTTGAGAGATTTTGCTGTCTAAATGCAGTTGTAGTAATATGCAAATGCAGGATAATTTGGGAATTATATGTTAGACCTAAAAGCTATGTACTTAATGATATGACCAATTTCATATTTAATAAAACGTCACCTGAAAATGAAGATTTCAGAACATTAAGCATTGTCATTTGAATCTAGAGGTGGTATTTTTCTTATTTGCTTATATTGTAGTTTATATGCTTCCTTCAAAAACAAGAACCCTTCAGTATGCCTATTTTTAAATGTCAGCACAGCATCATATACCAAATATAAATTTTCAATTTAATTGAGTTTCAGATCTCAAGCTGAATTAATATTAGACACAGTTTAGTGATTACATATATTTTATTGTTGAAGTTAATCATATGCACCAAAGTATAGCTTTAAAAAAAAAAATACAAAACCTGCTTTAGCATGAAGTATTAGCAGTTGAGCAAAAGAATGATAAAAATACTTACTTGAGATGCCTGAGTGGCTGGTTGGTTAAGTGTCTGACTCTTGATCTAGGCTCAGGTCATGATCATGGTTCGAAAGATTGAGCCCTACATTGGGATCTGCACTGACAGCATGGAGCCTGCTTGGGATTCTCTCTCTCTCTCTTGCTCTCTCTCTCTCAAATAAATACAAAAACTTAAAAACAATACTTATTTGGAAGGACTGGGAATTGGACAAGCAGTCTCTTCTTTGCCCCACAGAATGGTGGGAAAATTGTCTACCCAATATCCAGCTAGCTTTTCTGCTTCCAGAAGAGCTCTGGTGATTTTCTACATTTGAGTTTGGTGAATGACTTCAGAGAGCTGCCCTAAGACACCCACCTAGCTGCCCCATATGACAAATCAGCTCATAGGTCTCCATTAACATGTTACAGACAGAGAAGTGGATTGTTTGGAGATGTACACAGGAAGAAGTTATTTCTGAAGATGTGATTTTTTTTTATAAAAAAAGTTTTTGACCATGCTTCTTCCCTCTTACATATCTCCAAGGCAAAGACTATTTCTTATTTATATCTATCCAGAATCTTCTATATAAAAGTTGCTTTCCCCATGAATGTCACAGAATAGAATTTGACATTAGGAGAAGGAATGAGCCTTTTGCTTCTTGTTGTCTGCAAAGTAAAGGTAAAGCTCGTGAGAGAAGTCTGGTTTTATGTTTGGTTTTAGTTTTTCTTTGGTGGTTTTTTTATTTTTATTTTTTTTGGATGAATTATGGTATAATAGAAAACAAGCAAGCAAACAAGAGAACAATGGGAAGGAGGACAAGAATTAAAGAAAGCCAGTATATTAATCCATCCGTTTTATTTCAGCTTAGCATTTAAGGCCTTTATAGCATATGATTCAATTGGTGTGAAACTCATCAGTTTTTTTTTTATAGAATTATACATTTTCACATACTATTCTACATCATGAAAAATCCTTCCTTTCTTTTCTTTAAAATTTTTTTTTCTTAACGTTTATTTATTATTGAGAGACAGAGACAGACAAAGCATGAACGCGGGATGGGCAGAGAGGGGAGGAGACACAGAATCTGAAGCAGGCTCCAGGCTCTGAGCTGTCAGCACAGAGTGCAGTGTGGGGCTGGAACCCATAAACTGCGAGATCATGACCTGAGCCAAAGTCGGACGCTCAACCAGCTGAGCCACCCAGGCACCCCCCCCCCCCTTCCTTTCTTTTCTACCTGAAACTTGTCTGCTGGTCTTCTAATACCCTGACATCTCTTTTGAAAAATTCTTCTCTTACTCTCCCAGGCAGTTGATTGTTCCTTTCTGGGATGCTGCATATCTCTATCACAACGCTTTCACGTTGCCTTACAAATATTCACTTACATACATGTCTGCTCTCAGACTAAACTGTCAGCTCCTTACAGCCGGGACTATTTCTTCCTCGTTTCTGTATTCCCACCATCTTCTGTTCTGCCTTTCATAGTTGGCATTTGATGGAAAGCTAATTGATCTTTCTAAGAATTAAACCAGTCTTTTAGAAGAATATATTTACGATGAGATATGATTCCAAACAGTGGTTTATGCTCTCTGCTGCCTTATTTTTGCCCTGAAATTAAATGATAAAGAAAAAATGACAAGAGAGAACCAAACTTAGGAAGGAAATAAGATTTGCTTGCAAAGTATGAATTTGAGTAACTTGAATAAAATATCTAGAGTAGTATGACTATTGTATTAAGAGACATTGAGGTAACAAATAATGTTTCTAAAAGTTTCTCAGTTGTTTCTAGACCATACAATATTAAAATAGAAAAAATTTAGTAGATGCGCTCTTACTCAATTACATTATAAGTGTAGATTGAATAAATAAATGAACGAATTGGGACACCTGGGTGGCTCAGTCGGTTAAGCGGCCGACTTCGGCTCGGGTCATGATCTCACAGTCCATGAGTTTGAGCCCCACATCGGGCTCTGTGCTGACAGCTCAGAGCCTGGAGCCTGTTTCAGATTCTGTGTCTCCCTCTCTCTGATCCTCCCCCGTTCATGATCTGTCTCTCCCGGTCTCAAAAATAAATAAATGTTAAAAAAAAATTTTTTTAAATAAAAAATAAATGAACGAATGAAGCCCAGAAATGTTAAGTGACACATACTCAAGTCCTATCTCTTAGCATCAACGCTAGGACTAGAGCTCAGAACCCAGTGTCAAGGTAAAAGTAAAATCTTGACTTATAATGCGATGATTTTTAAAAATATTTTTTATTTTCAAATAATTTTAGACCTACAGAAAAGATGCAAACATAACACAGAGGATACATGTATATACCCTTCACTCAGTTTCTCCTAATGTTGATAATTTACACAACTATAATATAAAGATAAAAACTAGGAAATTAATATCAAATTCAGAAATCCTTATTACCTTTTGTTGTTGGGTCTCTTTATGCCTTCAGTATTTTATAGTTTCTCAGTCTTTTATGACGTTGACACTCTTAAAGAGGACTGCTCAGTTATTTTGTAGAATGTCCTTCAATTTGGATTTATCTGATGTTTTCTCATGTGTACATTGAGGTTGTGCTTTTAGGCAACATGCACCATGTCAGGGAATGCATGGTATCATGTGTCTTATTACTGATGATATTAACCTTCATCATTTGAGGCAGGTGGTGTGGGTCAGATTTTTCCAATGCAAGTTTATTATTTTTCCCTTCATAATTAGTATATACTTTGGTGAAGATACTTTTAGACTAAGCCAATATCCTGTTTTTCTTCAGTCTTTTTGCCCACTGATTTTGATAATTGTTAGTAGATCTTTCTTGTCTCTAACAATTATTACTAATGTGTTTGCCTAATGAGATTTTGTATGTTCCTCATTCCATCCACATTTATTAATTAGAATTCTCTTAAACAAGGTATATCCCTTCTCCCTTTTGTTTATTTATTTAATTACATACTTATATTAGTGTGGGCATATGGGTGTTTATTTATTTTAGGGGTTATAATTCAATAATATTATTATGTATTTTGTTCAAATTATTCCAGCTCTGGCTGTTGGGAATTTTTTTCATTCTGGCTTCAGTGTCTATTTGACATTCCCCCCTTCTTTTTTTGGGTATTTTCTTATATTTTGGTAAGATATTCCAGATTTGCCTTATTTTTCCTGCTCATCCCTGAAATAAGCTACTTGTCCACAGAGTACTTATTCTTTTAACTGGAGAATGGTATTTAGAAACCAAAATCTGGGTGCTAGGTATCCTTGTTGCTCCTGGGGTGTTATTGCTTCTAGCCCTCTTTGATAGAGCTAGGAAGTGTATGTGTGTATGCTAATCTGTGTATGGATATTTGTCCATATTTATTTCTATGTCTGTTAATATATGAACAATTATGAGTTAATACTGATGTCTCTAATTCTAATGTAATACAACAGGGTTGTAGCCTCCAGCCTTTCCTTGTTTATCACTTTTTTCTCTAACAGTGAAAAATGTATCTCCACCATCTGTAATACACTTAACTTATATGTTCAGTCCTGATACACATACCAAGTAGCTACAAAATTGACAACCCTTACCCGCGTGAGAAACTGGTTAACTAATCAGAATGAGCTAATTGAGTACCATTCTTTTTGCCTCACAGTATTTTAAAATATTTTTTTCATAAAGTTTCTTTGGTTCATGATTTTCTTCTCCATCCTATTCAATAATGTTATGTTATTCATTTATAACACATCTAGGTTCATTTGTTTTTCATATGTTCACCTCATATCCTGGGTTATTTTCATTTTTAATTAATTTTTAAAAATTTTATTTTTCATTAATTTGGGGTGGGGAATGTGAAAATTGCTGTAGTTCTAAAAGGTGCTATAGTTCTAAAAAAATATATATGTATGTGTATATATCTCTATATGTGTGTATATATATATATATATACACACATATAGAGATATATATATATATTTAGAGAAGTGTTCCATTCTCTAGGTTCTTACTACCAGGTTCTCATTTCCCCTTTCTTCCCACTCTTTTCTTTTCCATTCCCTGTAGGTAACTTTTTTTTTTTTAACTACTGGCTTATCCTTTCTGTATCTCTTTTGTACCAAGGCACAAGATAGATACATGTTTATTTTCTTATATCTTTTGCTTTCTTGTAAGAAAAAAAAAAGGTAGCTACTATAAGTACTCTTCTGCAATTTGACTACTTCATTTAACAAATTTTCCTGGAAACTACACCAGTTCACTTCACAGAGATCTTCCTCATTCTTTTATATAGGCTGCATAGTACTCTGTTGTATTGCTTTAATAAATGTAATGAGTCTCCTGTGCATGAGTACTAGGTTGTTTCTTTTTTTTTTTTTAATGGTTATTTACTTTTGAGAGAGAGAGAGAGAGAGAGAGACAGAGAGAGAGAGAGAAGGAGAGAGGAGAGGGGGGAGGGGCAGAGAGAAAGGGAGACAGATCTGAAGCAGGGTCCAGGCTCTTTGCTGACAGCAAAGACCCCTATGCAGGGATCAAACTCATAAACCGTGAGATCATGACCTGAGCCGAAGTCAGACACTTAACCGACTGAACCACCCATTAGGTGCCCCCATTAGGTTGTTTCAAATATTTGCAGTTAAAAACAAGCCTGCAATGAATACCATTGTGTATGTGTGGTTTCTAACCATTGGAGTCATAGAAATTGGATTGCTCAATCGGAAGGTAATTACATACATAGTTTTGTAAAGTATTTTATCTCCCAAGAGTTGGACCAATTTTTATCCTTAACAGTAATAAATAGGAGTGCCTGTTTCCCCACATCCTCGTGAACAGAATGTGATGTCAATTTTTGCTCATCTTAGAGTTAAAAAATGATACATCAGGTGTTTTAATTTGCACTACAGTGACTGTGACTAAATTCAAATATTTTCATATACTTGGGGATTTTTTTTTACTTTTGTGTGAAAATAGTTGGTTCAAATGTTTTTCCAACTTTTATGTTTTGGGTGTTTGTTCCTCAGTTTTGGGAGTTCTTGATAGATTGTGGATATTAGTTCTTTGTGGTTTGTGTCATGAATATTGTCTTTTTGGCTTTTCAGTTGTCTTTTGACTTTGCAAATTCTCTCCTACATACTTTTAGATTTTTTAAATTTGTTTAAATTTATCAATATTTTTCTTTCTAGTTGTATTGACATATAATTGATGTACAAAACTTTGTGAGTTTAAAGTGTACAGCATAATGACTTGACATTCATACATTGTGAAATGTTTACCACAGTAACTTTAGTTAACAACCACCATATAGTCATATAGTCACAAAAATTTTATTTCCTTGTGATGAGAACTTTAGGATCTTTTCTTTTATTGCTTCTGGATTTTGATTCATATTTTGAAAGCCTTTTTCTAATCCACAACTAGAGGTATTCATTCATGTTTTCCTCTAGCACCTATATTGTTTCGTTTTTCAATTTAGATCCCTAACTTATTTAGTGTTTATTTTGGTGTATACTATGAGATATAGATCTAATGTTTTTACGATTTCCAAATGACTATCCAGTTGTTTTAGCACCATTTATTAAAAGTTTATCTTCACTCCAATGATGGGAAATGCCACTTTTAACATGTGCCAAATTTTAGACTGTCTGCATTTTATTTTTCTGGATTATTTATCTACTTATGTGCCAGTACTACATGTTTAATTATAGAGGTTTTCTAGTATGTTTTAATTTTTAGTAGGGCTAGTGTCCCTTAGTTTTCCTGACTATTGTTTTATGTTTACTTCTAAAAGGAATTTTAGTGTCTGGGATGCCTGGGTGGCTCAGTCAGTTGAGCGTCCAACTCTTGATTTTGGCTCAGGTCATGATCCCAGGGTCATGGCATCAAGCCCCATGTCAGGCTCTGCACTGAGCATGGAGCCTGCTTAGGATTCTCTCTCTCTCTCTCTCTCTCTCTCTCTTTTTCTCTCCCTCTGCCTCTCTCCCCCATTCTTTCTTACTCTAAAATTTAAAAAAAAAATTAATTTTAAAGTCAACTTGTCTCAACTCCATAAAATAGCTTGCTGATGTTTTTATTTGGCTTTCACTGAGTTTATGTATTAAGTTAGGAAGAATTGCATCTTTATAATGTTGAGTTGTCTTAGTCCAGAACAGGGTATGTCTTTCACTTTGTCCAAGTCTGTATTTATGTCTTTAAAAGGTATTTAAAGTAATTTTTAAATATCCCATATTTCTCATTAAATCAACTCCTAAATATTTAATCTTCTTTATTATTATTATAAAATAACTATTTTCTATTTCAGCTATTTTTGTATGTTTTCTAGCTATGCTATCATATTATCTACAAATAAAGATAGTTTTACTTCCTGTTTGTTTTTGTGTCACTAATTAATTTCTGTCATCTAATTGCATTGGCTAATATCTTGAGTACATTGTTGAATAGCAGCATAAATAGTGGGCATGCTTACTTTGTTCCCAATTTTACTGGCAATGCTTCTACTGTCCTCATTAAAAATGATGCTGGCTTTTTGCTATATATATGTGTGTGTGTATATATATATATATATACACACACATAAATATATGCACATAAAATATCCTTAAATTTCTAATTTCTTATTGTTTATTTAATAATGAAAGAGTGTTTAATTATTGTGATGGCTTTTTCAACATCTAAGAAGACAATATGATTTCCCCCCCTTAGATATAACATAATATGTGATAGTAATAACTTTTTATATATTGAAGTGATTAAACATTACTCGAATAAAACCTATTTGGCCATAGTGCATTATTTTCTTAATATGGTACTAGATCCTATTTGTTAATATTTTATTTATATTCTTGAATTAATTATGAGTTCTGTTCCTTTGTAATGTCTTTATTTCATTAGATGTCATTGTTACGCTTGTTTCATAAAAAGTATTATGAAAATTTAATTCCTTTTCAATGTACTGGTATAATTTCTAGAGTTTAGACTATGCGGTCATAGAAACTAAGCAGATATATCTATATATCTATATCTATATCTACATCTATCTATATCTGTCTATATATATATATATATATATATATATATATATATATATCTTCTGTGAAACCATCAGAGCCTGGTGCTTTTTCATGAAGTGATTCCTAGATAACTTGCTTGTTTTTTTTTCCTATGGAAATTTTTTTGTTTAAGATTTATAATTCAAATAGAGTCAATTTGATAATATCTATCTAGTTCTTCAAATTTATTTAAGTAGAGTTCTACAGAGCAGTTGTGTTTGTGTGTGCGTGTTTTAACTTCTTTTATTTCAATGGCTTCTTCCCTTTTATTATTTGTTTGTGTTTAATGTTTATTTTTGAGAAAGAGAGGGAGAGAGAGAGAGAGACAGAGCATGAGTGGGGAAGGGGCAGAGAGAGAAGGAGACACAGAATCAGAAGCAGGCTCCAGCCTCTGAGCTGTCAGCACAGAACCCAACATGGGCCTTGAATTCACAGACAGCAAGATCATGACGTGAGCCAACGTTGGATGCTTAACCAACTGAGCCACGCAGGTGCCCTTCCCTTTTATGATTTATTTTACATCCTCTTCTTCCTACTTTCTGACTGCTTCTTCTTGAATCAGGTTAGCCAGTGCTATTTCTCTATTGTTATTAAAAAATAAGATTTTAATCAGACCTACTGTTTTTTTGTTATCTTACTCTCTGATCATTTTCTTCTTTTATTTTATTATTTTCATCCTTATGATACTTTATTTTTGTTTCCTATTTATTCTTTTTTTGTATTTAGAGAAGGGAATTAAATTTATTTACTGTCATTCTTTCTTTGTTATTAATGAAAGTGTTTAGTGCAGTGATTTTTCATTATCAGGTGTATAATGTTTTCATTATCATCATTTTTTTAATTCTGTAATTTCAATTTATAAATTCCTCTTTTACCCAAGCTATTTAATAAAAAGGTTTTTTTTTAAAAATGTCCAAGTAGAAAGGTCTTTCTTGTTTGTTTTTAAATACTATATATAGAATTTCTCATTTTATTGCCTTATAATTATGGAGTATTATTCATAATATTTTATTTTATTGAAGTCACTGATGTTTTATTTGCAATTTAATATGTGATCAGTTTTTGTGAACATTCTTTAGGTACCTAAAAAGAATGTGTATTCTCCATTCTTAAGGGTAGAGTTTAATGTATAGCCGTTAGATCTATCCTCTTGGTTATGTTGGCTAGATCCTCTATCTTTTGTCTTACTTTTTGTTCATTTGTTCTGTCTAGTGTTGAGAGTGGCAAATTTTTTTCCTCCTCTCACATCTGGTGGATTTTGCTTCATAAATACAGTGTTAGTATTTCATTACACTCTTCCCAGCTGTCTGACTCCATGGATGGTTCATAAATCTGTCTGATTTAACAAAATGGTAGGAGGCATTGGAATTACCTTATTGGTCTGCATAAAAATAAGATCCTATTAATTCTTCAGTATATAAATTCCCTTGACAGAATTCAAAACAGATCTATCCTACATCAAAATGAATTCTATGCCAACTCTGTACTGGTTATTAATATGAGAATTGTCTATGTGTATTATTATGAAACACTTGGTCTAAAAAATAGATTTTTTAATTGTAATTTAGCCCAGTGGTTCCCAAACCTGGCTGTGCATCATATTAAGAGCTTGCCATACAGATGCATGTGCCCTAGCACTGAGATTTTGGTTTGGTATGTCTGGATGTGGCCTGAGAACTCACAAGTAGAAAATCTGGAACTACATAAGGAAACCACTGATGTAGCCCTTTAGTTTTGTAAGTGTTCCTGTTAATCAATGTTTAGTTCCTAACCTAATCACTTTGAAGTTGAGATGTACTGAAATGTATTATGGTGCTTTGCTGGTGAATGTCCCTGTTCTTGACGTTTGGGATTTTGACTTGATGATCATGGTATATATCCAACCATTTATTTATCTTTTGAAATGTTTATTTGAGAAAGAGAGAGAGAGAGGGAAAGAGAGTGAGCATGAGCTGGGGAAGGGCAGAGAGAAAAAAAGAGTGAGAATCCGAAGCAGGCTCTGTGCTGCCAGCACATAGCCCAATGTAAGACCCAATCCCACAACCCATAAGATCATGACCTGAGCCAAAATAGTCAGACTTTTAACCAAATGAGCCACACAGGTGCCTCATATTCAACCATTTAGAACATGCTTAGGTAGAAAATGGGCAATATTAAAAATCTATCTTGGGTAAAATATTAAAATGTCTTTAAATCTATCATTCTTATCTTCCCAGACAAAATAAATCAGAAGAGCTGTACCAACATCTAAAATAACCATTATAAACAAAGCCAAAGGGTGTAATTGTTTAACAAATTTGTTCACAATAAAAAAACCACAAAAACAAACTTTGTATACTGTAGGTATCTGGGCACTTAGTAAAGATAGTGAGTGATAAGAAAAATACCAAGAAGAAACATGAAAAGAGATTATTGGAAAATCGTGCAACCGAATTATCACCATTAAAGCCATTCAAGGAACAGAAATATTAATTGGAAGCCAAGTTCTAATTGTTTGGACGTTTCCTAAACTTCAAAACAACTAACATCACTTCATGTCAGGTGGGGCAACATGTTCTGAGTTTTGTTCTGAGTGTTTTTTAGTTGTTTTGCTAAAGCCTCAGCCTTCAGTTTCAACTGGGCCTACTGTACAAAATTGTTAGACCAAAGTCTCGTCCAAACTGACAAATGAAAGTGTTCCATCCCTGCAATTCTCCACAAATTACAAAGGATAAGAATAGGCAGTATTACTGTGTGGATTGCATTTGGCTGGTAGTTTCTCTGTTAAGCTGGTAGGTGAATTATTTATCATCTCTTTCGATTGGAAACTAGATGCAGTGTAGTAATTCAGAGGTTATTCATATATCCTTTAAGATTGATACTACGTGTTTGCACATTGACATTCATTTTTGCAAAATTATTCTGGTGTAGCTAAGGTGGAAGCCTGAAAGTGTTGGTCTTATTTTTTCAGTGGTGAAATAGAGACAGAGTTAGGGAGCGCTGTGCCTCAGGCTATCATTATGAATCTCTGAGAGATCTAGAGGCTGGAAAAGAAATTCAAATCTGCCTTCATTTTCCAGGCCAAGATTTCTCTACAAAACTAATTTTCAATTTAGGTATAAATATAACTGTTGATTTCCCTTCATAACTTGTATAAACACAGAGCCTCCTTTGTCCTGATTTCCGAGTTCCTCACCTTCTGCCATTGGAGGCAAAGCAAAAGTCAGGAGAATTACACTAATTTGAAAAATGACCAAATTATTATTGCCCTGGAGCAGGGCACAGTTGGAGTTTATCAGTGAGTCATTTTATAGCCTCTGATAATGTTTCTGTCTCCTAAATCTATCCTCTGATAATATTCTTATATCTTCCAAAGAAACTTTATGGAAGAATTATGAGCCAAATTGTTCTTATTCAATAGAAGCACCTTAACTCATTGAAGATAAAGCAAGTTTTGTCGATTTGTACTCCAAATCAGAAGATAAAAAAAATCCAAAGAGATTCAAGCATAACAGATGTCAATATTAAACAAAAGAAAAACTATAAGATCGTTCCGTCTTTTGAAATAAAATGAAATGTCCCACCACTATTTTATTAGTCCTTACTATAAATAAAACTAAAGCAGAATCAATAAAATTATTTCACTTAAGAGGTAATCATGCATCTCCATAAATATTTAAATATCAAATTGAAGTACAGATGTTTAGCTGTTCAACAGATGCCTGTTCAACAGTGACATATGCAACATTTCCAGAGATATATGCAAACAAAAAAGGCATGTATTTCAGGCATGTATTCCAGAGATACATGCAAACAAAAAAGGCACATTCAGTTTTGAATGTGTCAAAAATGCCCTGCTATATTGCTCGGTACTTATAACCAGTGGACAGTTATTTGCACAACTATTGATTTGAAGTGAGATCATTGTCATAAGATCCCGATTCAAAGAAAGTAGACACTGTAGTTATAATAATACTTATACACATTTTTAACAATATTTAAAAGACCAGTTGTTTCGAACATTGTATTTGGTGCAAAGGCTCCATGACAGTATCTTTTATGCCCACTATCCTTTCAAAAACAAACATTGGATAAACTTTGGAACTAAATTTGGTCGTGTAAGAATGATTCTTGAAACATTAGTTTGGTGAATAGATGTTCTGAATTTATAAGAAGTGCTGTCTATTAGAGGATAGTTTCAGGGTTTGTTGTTGTTGTTGTTGTTGTTGTTTTTACTTTACTGGAAAGGCACAGGCAAACGTTAATGACTGAATTCTGCTGTGATCATACTAAGTAAGTTGTCTGATTGTACTAATAATGCTAAGAATGATAATGTATCAGCTACCATGTATTCAATATTTACCTCATACCAGGCATGTTGCTGTACCCTTTAACTTGATCTTGGCTTTTAAAAATCACAACTACTATTATGTTGAACATTTTGTGTAAGCAGAGGCCTCTGAGAAGAATTAGGTAACTCCTCCAAAGTTCTATTCCTCCATAATTTATGCTCCTCTCTACAGATGTCTTCTGTCTTGGTCAAGCTAAATCTTTGAAAATTGCCTTGATAGTACAATGTAATCATGATATAGTGCAACAAATAAGAGTAATGCTAACTCTTTGAGCTTTCTGAGTCATAGTGAGGATGTTATGCTTCACTTGGGGACATCATTTGACCCTGGGTATTACTGGGTCTAAGAGTGAGCCACTTTGTAATGGGCTTAGACTATACCTGGTTTTTCTACTTTGCTACATTGAACAGGACTGTATATTTGATGAGACTCACAGTGGTATAGTTATAAATGTGAAATTACAGATGATGTCACATATAACATGAGTCCATTATTTAATGAACAATGACTGTATGCATTCTGCATTGCCTTTTTATAATGTTTTATAAGAAAAACTTTTGTATTCCATGAGGTGTTGATGGAGTAATTATATTTTTTCTAATGGGAAAATTAGAGACATTCACATTATATAAAAACTAAAGAGGATGACAATGTAAAATTCAGCAAAGATGCCATATACTCCATATTTCCATGCATGTGAATATTTTGGTCCAATATTCTCTTTTTGTCAAATTGCACTTAAAGTCTGAATATTCAATGAACTAAGTATGTGTTGATGTGGTTCCTGGTTTCTACTTTTCATTTTAACTCAAATTCTTCAGATCTTAAGTCCTTAGCTCAAAGCTTTAATTTTAAAACAACTTTATATGCCCCAAATTTATTGAGTACCAGCTCTGGGCCAGGCACCTTGTTTGAGAGTTGAGGACAGAAATAAATGATTTAGTCTACTGGTTGAGGTATACAAATTAATAAAAATTTCCAGACCTTCATCCAGACATGAAGTTCATGGTCATCATACAAGTATATGAATAGGTGGCAGGGGATTCTTGAAATCCCAAAATTATATGCAAATCATTGTGGGTCTATGGATATGAACATTTTGCTATGGAAGGTGTTCACAGATTTCATCAGATTCTCCAAAGGTTCATAAACTAACACAATCAAGAATTACTAATCCTCTTCTTCCTTGGCAATGGGAGTAAATTAGTTTTAGCAGTACATTTTTTAATATGTAAATCAAAAATATTGTGAATTGCCTAATGTTACGTATCTGTTTAATGCAGATTTAGAATAGAAATAATAAGTGGTCATTTGACATAGTCCAAAGTTGCTTTCTACCATGTATTTATCTCATTAATATCATTTCAATTTTTACTCAAACTACATTCTCTTCGTCTGTTAAATGGAAACATGGGCTTTTATATGCCTCCATGTTTAAAATGGGAAAACACCAACCCAGCGTTAGATGTCCAAACTAATTCAGTTTTTATTTCTGCTCAATTTTTATAAGAAGCAAATGGCAACCAGAATTTTTTAAATGTACTTTCCTGGGGGAGACCTAATCTCAGTCATAGTATCTTTGATGTGTAATGGTCTTCGATCATCATAAAGATAAATCACAAAAGAAAGATGCCATTGTATTTCCTCTGTTTTCTGCCAACTAAGACAAGGGCATAAACAAACAGAACTTTAGGTATTTCAATAGTATTGGGCAAGATGTTCTGGTTAGACCAGTAAACCAGGTAGTTTAGTTAATGGGAGGAGCCCATGCTCCATGTATTCTAGTAGTCACCAGTGGTTTGGCTTGCCTTTTTATCTGTTTGCTTCTTTGCTTAGCATTCAAGTTTTGTTTCTCTATCAGGAAAATGGTGTTTTTCATTTATCAGTTTAAGGCAGCAACTTAATGACCTCAGAAACTGTCACTTTTACCAATGTGTGTGTATGTGTGTGCACGCACACATATATGTGAAGATGATTATTTGTAATCCTTATATGAGAGCTGTATTAAAGATTTTACTTACTTTTAATTGAAAACTTGGAAGATATGGTCTTTCAAAAATGGTAATGTGCCTTTCCTATTTTGTCATTTTGAAGAGTAAGGTTCATGTTACATTTCACATGTTTATCTAACATTGTCCCACTCTAGGGGGTGAAAAGTGGAAAGAAATTAGGTCAGGGTTAGCTTTTATAAAAGGCATTTTTACTCTGACACACCACTGGGTGGAGTACATTGCTAGCCCAGAGTCTAATATTACTGTATTATAAGGGTGTTTCTGTGCCAGAAGAGAGAAACTCCTAATCAATTTTGAGGTTTTGTGTATTGTTTTAAAAATCTGAACATGTTTAATAAAGGCTAAATGACTGGAATATAATACCAACATTGACTATGCTCTGGCATTATAACTTTCAAGATTCGATCCTTCTTGCCTAGACCCGTGGGAGATAAGGTTTGACACCCTGCCTGGAAAACTCAGAGAAAATTATTTAGAAAAAGGCCATTTTATGTTCTGGTCAAAAGAGCAGCTGCAATTTGGGCTGAATTAGTGCTTTAACTCTACATGGAAAAGCATAAAGCTTATTTTTGATAATGGAATCAAACTGTACCCTGATACTGAATTTGACTTTTCATTTGATGTTGCTTTGATATGGCTTATATTGGAGCTGAGCCTTAATCTTATAATAAAATGAACTTCTGTCAGATACACTGTGGGACTATTGTTGTCAGTAGCTTTTACCTGAATCTGGCCTTCAGAACTTTATGAACAAGAAAAATTTTATAGTATCTGTTAGTTTTATGTGATTTTCAATTTTCCTCAATTCCTTTCTTGCCTCTTTAATTCTTTTTCCTTAAACGCTGGGAAAATGAAATGTACTCATCACATCTAAAATCTCCAGCCTTTCAGATTTATTGTGCCACATATTTTACAGCCCAATAAAACTACATCTTTATAAAACTATTTAAACCCTGTAATTCTAAATATATACCTACATGTCGCAAGTAAATATTTGTGTGCTATTTGAAAGAAAGGAGTCTCATTTTGACTCTTCTTTTCTCTTTGTTTCTTGTATCCCTTGAATTTCATTTTCCAGCTCACAGTGTACCGCTTCGCCTTTTCTAAGCGGTCAGCTCTCGAACCTTGCCCTATAGCTGTCCTGCTTCCGAACCACCCCTCCTGCTCCATTTTCTATTTTACAGTGAATTCTCTTTCATCTGTATTTTTTTTAACAACGGTGTATTTTCATTTGACTTACATTTTCTTTGCAAAGCTATTAAATATTCTTTATTTCGCCTTCCTTCTCCCTCTCCCCCTTCCCCCCGCCCCCCATCAAGTATAGCATCTCATCTATTTCTCGGTACTAAAGCTGTGGTTTCCCCAGGGGAGGGACTTTCTCATACACACGGCTCAGTGCTATGATGATTTCAATGGTGCCAGCATATTTTAACCACATCATTATCATGTAGTCCTAAAGCTTCGCTCACTGAACACACCATCTTTAAAAGGATTCCGTTTCCATTAATCAATTTTAGAACTTGAGATTCGAGCACGTAAAGCATTTATTAGAATGTTCCCTACTTGTTCCCACATTCATCTCATTCTCTTGACTATCTAAGAAAAAGGAATTGTGCAAGAGTCTTTTCTCCCTCCATGCTTACCTCTCCTTTCTATATCCCACCGAGCCCCCCAAGTCTATTCTTCCATACAGTAGTTAAATCAGAGCATGCGGCAGGACGGCATTGTGTGAACTGGTGGCCACACAAGTACTTTGTATTCACTGGAGGTTTAGAAGTACAGCAGCTGCATATAAATATGCATAGTTGAGAGATTCATGATGGTACCACCTCATTCTAGTGCTGGTTGGCTGCAGTGCAGGCACTACAAATCAATGAACATTTTCCCCATCCATCAGCTGCTCGCTTGCAAGCAGACAAAACACTTACAATGCCAGAAACCCACAGAGAGCTCCTTAGTGAACGAAACCTCACTGTCACAAGATTCAAAATAGCCGTCCCCCCTCCCACCCTGAACCTCCATGGCTCTCGACCTCAAATGTCTTTTTTTATCCAATGTGGATCGCGAGCACTTAAAAAATAACACCAGGAAAGAAAGAGAAAAAAAAGGAGCAATGATAAATCAGGGTTTTGAGGGTCCTCACATTATACTTGTCACAAAACAAAGGATGCTTTGAGCATTAACCCTTTTAGAAAATAAAACCCATCATAAAGATGAATCTGCCTATGTTGACTACACTGCTTTATGGTTGTGGGGTCTGAGTGTTGAAGCATTTAAATATGCAAAGCATTGTGCCAAGCCCTGGCAGACATTTGTAATTTATCCATAGTTATTAGATGGCTTTGGGTATTGAAGGAGTTATGATATGCTGATATGAGAAAAATAAATCATAAATGTATGTAGTAGTAGAAATCGTGTTTTCTCCCATTGAGTGAACAATTCTGCAGGTCTATTTACATTTATAAATTCAAACATTCAGTCCATGTAGAAATTTTAATAGAAGCTTAATTTCCTTTAACAACTTCCATGTGAAATTATTAAGGAATCAAATGTATATTCCTTGGGAAAAGATCTAAATTCATTACATCTACAGAACAAGTTTATTTTTCATCTAAGGTGGATTAACATTAGCAACAAAAATAGTTCATTCTTGTACAAAAAGAATACTTAGCTCTTAAACAGTTTGTAATACTTCTTGACAACCTGCTGATCAAGTTTTTAAAAAGAGGAATAATCAATTTGATTTCTCATTCATTTATTCACTCATTCATTTTTTCAACTATTTGTCAAATACCTCCTGTAGCATCATGGAACATAAAATATAATTTCTGTAGTCCCTCTTTTGAAGATGCAAATCTTCTGGTTGGGGAGATAGGAAATACAGTTATATAAATGACCATGTGACTTTTTTTATTTTGAAAAAGTCTAGTCCAGTATCTGGTATGTTGAAGATACTTAGTAAATATTTTGTAAGTGTATGTGACATATTGATTTAAAACTTCTCTAGCAATTTAATGTTTCATTACCATATTGCAGGAGGGGTAAGAACAAACAAACTAGTTATAATTGTCCATAACTATAGCTCAGAGAAGCTGACATGCCTACCTTTTATTTGCGTGTGAGCAGCAAAACCAAAAATTTAACCCCTATCTGCTTAACTTCGGAGTCCATCCATTCACTCCTACTAAGCCATGTTGAATTACAAGACAGAATGTGATAATTGCTCTAGGGGATCAGAGGAAGTAAAGATCACTTCCAGCTGGGATGACCAAAGAAGACATCATTAAGAAGGAGTAGCATTTGAGTAAGCCTTTGAAGAATGGGCACAGGAACAAAGCAAAAACTACAGACAGGAGTTAGCATTGGTGAAACCTTATGACTCTGGCAAACAAGTTGCCAGGCAGATGAAGGACATCTCTTTCAGTGAAATGATGCTGTAAATAACACCGCTATTTAAAGAATTGCCAACCAGACTCCTCACTTATTAGAAATGGAATCCACAAATGGATTTATATTTCAGGTTTCAAACGAAAGTCAGTTAAACTGCTTTGGATCCCAGTTTCTTCATTTCTAAAGTAAGGGCTTGAGCCAGATGTCCCATGGAGACTCTTTTAAGGACGTCTGTTTTGCAGTGCTTTCATTTCCATTTGTTTTTCAGACTATTAAAAAAATACTGGAAGTAGACAATTCAGTATAGAGCAGTTATATAACCTGTGTATAAGTAATCATTCTCAGAACACAAAGTATATCTAAGTGTTTACGTATCTATATGTGTATGTCTATATATAAACTAGGTTATTTGCATTCAAATGACTAATCTGAACTCTGAATTTAATTTTGTGTCACGGTTTTCCCCATTTGGCTTTCCAATGGTGTTTGAATCAAGCTAATTTTTATAACAATTTAATCAATATATATTAATATGCACTCTCTTATTGTATCTGTTTCTATATTTCCACTGTTGAAGAAGATTTAAAGATTGAATATCTGACATTAATTCATCAATAAAAAGGCATTTTTTGTGGTATTCAAGTGCTTCTGAGTAGATTCACATATTTTCCACCTTTCCAGACTATAACTCCGATAGCAGTTAAAGCAAGATTTTGGCCATGTTTATTAAACATGTGTTGATGACATATATATATGAAATGAATATATACTGTGTGTGTGTCCATGCACGGATGCAGGTAAACAAACTGAGGGAACAGGAGAACTTAAAAGAATGATACAGTACTTATTTTTTGCCTGACTTAAAATCTTTTTTGTTTCCTGTCAACATTTCCCGCCCCCTTAATTTTTTCCCAACAAGAAAAGAGAACAAAGAGAAAGAAGTATTTTGTTTGAATTTAGGGTGAGAAGAAAATCAAACATCATTTTTCTCATAATTTTTGCAAAGGCTACTAAAGGGATATGAGTGGGGAGCTCTTCCTTGAATAGAAATGCCCTGGATGGAAATTCCATCCTGCCATTGTTATTGCCAAGTACATTCAGGGGGAACTGGATGTTGTGAGAGTCCCAGACTCTTTTATTTTCCATCTTACACTTCTCTTATGTCCTAAAACAGTATGTTTTGGTAAACACTTATTTGGATTCTAGTCTATTTGGAATTGAACTGAATTTGTTAGGTTTGTTTTAATGATCTGAATGAAACTGAACTTCATTTGTAGCAAATAATATGATGCTTTGATCATTATAATTCTGATTCTGATCTTGAATGGAGAGAGTTTCAGCTCATTTTGGTTACATCAGTTTATGGCCAAATTAGCTAATCTTAACAAATGTTTACTGAGCACCGACTATATTTATTAGTGCTGAGTCTTGTGCTTAACAAATATAACAAGGTTTCTAACCTTGATAGTTTATATTTATGTTGGGAAATAATATTAAGTTTTCAAAATGTTAATAAATATCAGGCCTTAGACACATAAATGCTAACTGAGTGATAAGGTGTACAAAGTCCTCTGGAAGTTCAGAGCCCAGGAATTTCCATAAGTCCTGGCTTTGTAACTACCCAGTACTGGCACCTCTTTTTTTAATGGGAGAAAACTCTGAAGATGAATTTGCCCTCGGGTGCATTCTGAGCAGATGCAAGTTGAAAACCACTGCTCCAGGCAATGAAAGTAATTGAAACAATTTGAGCAGATAATCACTTAATAAAAAGAAGATGAAACTGGAGCAATGGGTAGATTGCAATAAATTTTCCTGTCACAGCAGAAAAGAACCTCCCTGCAGAAGATACAAGGACGATCTTCTAGTGATGATCTTAAGTTAGAAGAGCTTTAGTTTTATAAAGGCATTTCTGGTGGGAAGTTTAAGTTGCCTTTAAATAGGGTCATTGATTTTTGTGAAATAAAATTGGCAAACTTATACTGTGTTAAAATTAAAAACAACCGTTATTTAGTAATTTCAAAACCAGTCATAGAAGTGAATGCTTACATTTTAAGAAAAGGGAAAATGAATAAATACCAAGAAAGTACAACATCGTAAGACGGGAACTTGGATGGGATATTAACCTAATGGCCCTTAATTCTCCCCATTTTTCTTAGGTACTATCTATATAATCATCCATTTGAGAAAGCAGCAGGTGTAGTTAAACATTAGGTTGGAACTGACATTCAGAGAATGCGAATTGCTTCAAGTGAGTCCATTTACCCTCTCAGTGAACTTGGAAATCTGTTTCACGTCATATAAATCTCAGATTTCTCAGCAACAACATGTAAAATAATAATTGCAACCAAACCTAACTTCCAGAACTGTAAAGATGCTGTAAGATTCTTTGAGTATGCTCTAAAATGAGTATGCTCTAAAAATGTAAAGCCCACATTTGAGACATTGTCATTGCATTAGATTACCTGCTTTATGATATTTCCCTTCTAATAATCAAAAAATCAAATGTATGTTTTGAATTCCACCTTTTAATTCATTTTCTGTAGACAGAAATTGTTAGTTTTCTTTCTCTAGTCTTTGGTTCTCTTATAAAATTGATAAAAATCTTGTCTGACGTATGCACGTATTGTTTCAATCTGTGGCTGGAGGAGAAGTGAAGGCATATTGAAAATAATTATAAAGTCAGTCACTACAAAAAAAATGTAACTGTGGACCAAATAATGGGAAAATAACTTAAGAATTAATTATTAAAATGTAACCTGTGAACTTTTTAATGGTTTATTAAGCACTAGATTTCAAAACCATGTCATTTCTTAAAATCTCAGTCTGTCGAAGTGCTTGAAAACAAATGTTTTAAGATTAAAAAATTATCTTTGTATAATCAAACTTACGGTTGATTCCAGAATAAAGTGCTACGTGGCAGGAGTATTATTAGCTAAACAAATGTAAATTTGACTTAAAAGATTTAATTTGGACCAAATTGGCATTCCACGGTTAGTGTTTATGAAATGTAAATTTAACTTTCAAGTGAAAGTTTTTTGCCCACCCAAAAAACTTAGATAACAGGAAACCATCTCATTCGTACAGTGATTTGTTTGTTTCTTCTGAAACTACTTGGGTCCAGATAGTAATTTGAAATGTTATTCAAATCTCATTTGAAAAAAAAAAAAAGTGGATTGCTTTTCCTGTGCCGTTTTCTGACTCATTTACTTACAAGTTCTCATAGACACAGCCAAGAAATTTCCACCTATGTAGTCAGAGTAATGCTTTGGATTTTTGCATCAGACCTTGAAAGTTCAGATTCTAACTGTAACATGTCATGCCTGGGGCATGTTTCTTAATATCTAAGTTTCAGGCTCTTGCTCTATGAAAGTGGAGATTATATATTTCCTTCCAAATTTCCTGTAAAGAGGAAATGGAATATGTATAGCATATCAGCTAACTCGGTGCCTGCCCCAGGTTGAATGCTTAGTAATTATCAGTGTTGCTATTCATCTATCTATTCATTAGGTATTTCTCTGTCAGGTATGCTGCTAGGAAGTAAGAAAATGATGATGGACCTGACACATTCTTTACCCTTAAGGAATGATCAGTATGGTGGATGAGAGGGATGAGAAGGCAATTATAATACAGTATAATAAGTATGCTGAAGGGGTAAGCAAGAAGAGCTAATGGAGTACATAAAAACATCTAATGGGCTTGAGAGAAGGAAACCGTTTGCCAATTGGATTAATCATTCAGGCCCTTAAAATGTATTTACTTAGTGTCTACTGTTTACTAGTTATTGTCCTAGAAGCTGGGGATATTAAGGGGAAAATAAAAACACATACCTTGTGTTCTATGAGAACAGGTGTCTCTTTGTGGGAGAAGAGAGTATTCTAATAATTACTACAATAAATACAAAATCTGAAATGCCTAACAGTTGCTAGTAAGTGACCCCAGTGCTTCTTAACTGGGAGGACTTTGCTCTTCCCAGGAGACTTTTGGCAATGTCTGGAGACATTCTGAGTTGCCACAACTGGAGGAATGCTGCTGGTATCTAATGGGTAGAGACTAGAGATACTGTTCTACATCCTACATTGCACAGGACAGGACCCCACAACAAAGAATTATCTAGGTCAAAATGTCCATAGCGCTGAAGTTGAGAAATCCTGAAATAATTCCACCCCTAGTTGTGGTATACAAGTCCATGATGGCAGGGGCACCCCTCTTTTTTCACGGACACATTCCCAGCGCCTAGAAATGTGCCTCATATAATAGGTGCTCAGTATATACATGCAGGGTAAATGAATTGGTTGTGAGTGACTGTCAGAAAAAGAGAGTATCATGTTCAAAGGTCTAGACTCAGAGTAAGTAAATTATGTTAAGGAGCTGAAAAGGAGGCTAGTAATCTGGAATCAAAGTGAGCAAGAGAACGGTTCCATTGAGAAAAACCAATGAGAATGGGCTTACCAACTTTAAAGTCAATTTGCCAGCCTCAATCACTACATATGTAAAATCTAAATTGTTCCTCCACAAGCTTCGTACAGTTTCTTTTTATTCTGTTACTGGGGAACACATTATACATGTTTAAGTAAATCCAACCCTTTTTTTGGTTAAGGGAGTCTAAAATTTACCCAGACCATCATTTTTGTCTTTGCTGATTTTTGATTTCCATGTTCTCAGAATTGTGGATCAGGAGCACCAGGGAAGAATCACTTAATGACTTCGATAACTGTGTATGTAAGGACAGATAATTCTGGGAGAAATTGGATTCCTTAAGGCAGTAATTCTTGAGGATGCGGGCAGGAAGCTAGAGTAGAAATAGGATGGATATTTCAAAAAAGCTCTGCAGCTGTCTGTCCCAGCCATTTACACCGAAGCAAGAAGTGGAGCATTACTTTCTTAGCAGTGGGATCTGTCTTCCTAGACGAGGAGATAGCTCCCTTTTACCAGCTCTCCCAGTTCTCTGTTTATCAATTCTTTATGATGCCTACATTATATTTTCCATTTTCCTTTACCAATGGGGAAAGAATTGCACAGTTTGCTAATTAAACATGGTAAAAATAATACTGAGTGATTACATTTGTAAAAATCTTAGAACATATTATGAATCAGCAAAAACGCCAGCGTATTAGAAATTCTCTCTCTCTCTCTCCCTTCTACCCTTCCCGTCTCTTCCCCTCCTTCCCTTTAATAATTACACTGTAAGCAGTTTATTCTGTCTGTTACTACTGGGACTGCAGGCTTCCTTCATCAAGAAGGGAAATTTGCCCCACTGTGCACACTCACACATATGAGCGCGTGCGCACACACACACACACACACACACACACACACATTTTGCCAATCACTGCTCTCAAGGGCACAGTCCTAGTGGCCACATTTGAAGGCAAAGGAGGTCTGGCATTTTACATGGGGAGAGAGTAAGTGAGGAAGCCGAGGGAGAGAATAGGGGACATTCTGCTGAGTGTTCATCTCTACCTTATTTCAGATTCCATTCTATTATTTGAAAAAGGAGGAGTATGGCTAAGGAAAGGCATAACTAAGAAGTCATTTAAATATTTTGACCATTTGAAATCCAGTCATTCATGTGATATTCAAAATTCTTCTGATTTTTGAAACTGTATTGCTGTATACTTGTGTATAGTTCGTACAATTGTGCCATGTGTCTAAATGACTGAAATGGTTTTGGGGCACCTGGGTGGCTCGGTCGGTTAAGCATCCAACTTCGGCTCAGGTCATGATCTCACAGTTTGTGGGTTCTAGCCCTGTGTCGGGCTCTGTGCTGACAGCTTGGAGCCTGGAGCCTGTTTCAGATTCTGTGTCTCCCTCTCTCTCTGCCCCTCCCCTGTTCACGCTCTGTCTCTGTCTCAAGAGTAAATAAACATTAAAAAAAATTTTTTTTAAATGACTGAAATGGTTTTAACTAAATTTGTTTACTCTAAGTCCAACTTGTGAAACTGTGTGATTCGGTTTGTTTATCTGAGTGTACCACCCCATCAACCCTGGTTTAATTGGAAAGCCTAGAAGGTAACAAACTGAAATTTTAGAAAAAGTAGCTGAAACCTAGCAGCGACACTCCTAGGATCTCTTTCTAATTCCTAATGGAGAAGTGGAAAATCCATATCAGTCTTTTGGCCACCTTGTTGCTTTTCTGGTACAGGCGAAAAGTTTCATTTTTCTGATTGATGAGGGAATTTCAGGAGTAATTCTGTGTTCATTATGACATTTGATTGAAGCAGAATACATTAAAATAGAGGCGGGCTTATCTGTGGGTTGAGGAATCGTCACTCCCATGTAGGACAGTGATTCTTATCTACATACGAACATCAGCGTCATCTCAGAGGGCCTCTCACAATGTACGTGCCTGGGACCCATTCCTGGATATTTTGCTTCAGTAGGTCTAGAGTGAGTCCTTGGCACGCTTGTTTGGAAAAGACTCCCGGGTAAGCCCACTATGCTTTCTGGATTAGAAATCACAGATCTAGAATTTTCTTCTCATAGTCACATTGTGAGAGTCCCTAATATTTGGAGAATTCACCGCTGGACACAGTGTTAAGGGACTCCATTATTTACAATTGTGACTTGCCACCCTATAAGCTTTGTATGTAGAATAACCTAACTTGCCTACCTTCTCACATTTGGACCTGTGATTCACACCTTATACAAAATCAAAGCCCTAAATTTATTGCTCATGTTTAAATAACATTTCAAAGAGGATGTCTTATGATGTAAAATATCTCCAACTACTAATTTATTTTAAAAGATGCTTTTTTCAGTGATATAAAAGAATACACCCTGTATGCTTCTTTAAGAAATTAAAATTTAGATAAATATTTGCAAAAGGCAATGATAATGAAATAAATAACAATAGGTAAAAATAAGTCATTAAAAATGCATAATTATAGTTATTTCTTATAGAGCACCTTTGTATCTAGAATTTAACCCACTAAACTCTAAGCACCTTGAAACTCATACATATTTCAATTAAAATGTGATTAATTTTCCTGTATATCTAAAATAGTACAGAAATGGTTTATTTTCAAATTAATATTTATTTGTGCCTTATATGTAAAGGAATAAACCATAGCCTTTTATTTATTCAATAAATATAGAAAAATTTTATCAATTAATTTTTAAATATAATTTATGCCCTTATAATTCTACTGAAACTACTCTGTTACCCTATGGTCACCTCATAGCTCTAAATTGCCAAATGCAAGGGTCATAATAGTCTTTATTGGATTCCTCTGGTGCATTTGACTTGGTCAACCACCCTGTCTGAAATTCTGTTAACTTCTGACTCTCCGCATTCTTTTTTTTCCCCCTAATCTTTCACTGTTCCTCCCTCCATTGCTCCTTTCTCCTACAAACACTATTACTTATCATTATTGGATGTTTCTCCCTAAACCCTAAACACTATTTCCAGGTGAGCAAATTGATTTCTATAATTTCAATTCCTACTAGTATGCTGATAGTTCCCCCAATTTTATCTCCAACAAAACAACTTCTTACCTTAGCCACATATTCACTGCCCTCTAGGTTGGCTCTACCAGTATCTTAAATCTCAGAGTCACATCTTAGCATTTTTCTTTCCAAATTTGTTTTTGCTCTTATACCTTCTGTCTTAGGTGGTGCATCAGAAGGAACCAATTCTCCAACCTGAATCTGGAGAGTCATCTGTGGCTCCTTCAACATCATCATCCATATTTGTCTCCTTCCAATATGGCCTCCTAAAGAGTTCTTGAAACTCCTTCTTCTCCCTGTGTATTCCCACTGCCCTGGTATAGAACTCTCATCCTCTCTTTTCTGAAATACCACAAAATCCTCTCCACTCCACTCTACTCCATGTCTTTCTCCACTCCATGTCTTTCCTGAATAATCTACAATTAAAAAGAAATCTTTTAACATATTACCCCACACATATATTGAAAGACATCAGCTGTGTATAACAAGGAAAGGAAATATCATATCAATGCCATGACTTCCCATTCCCAAATCTATGGAAAATTTAGTAATCAACTAAAATATTCTATTCTAAAAAGTCCTAATATTTCCTCTCAATCCTTCTCAAAACAGAAACTAAGCCACCTAGTTACAACATGCAAAATTTGGCAATAAGAGTAAATTCACTTGCTATAACGATTAGGATAAACCCCTTACTACAACATAAGGTCATCCATGATCTAGCCTTTGTCAAATTCTCCAGTTTCATCTCTAACCAGTCCGTATTTCAGATTCCGTGTAACACTTCAGTGATAGAAATTTCCTTCTTACACCATCCTGTTTCTTGTCTCTGGGCTTTTGATTATGCTGATCCCTTTGTCAGGAGACTTTGTCTTCACACTCCCAACTTTTTGCCAGTTCCAGTTCCAGGTTAATTCTTGCCTGTCCTTGTAGAGCCAGCTTGTTCTCACTCACTTCCTGTCTTCAGTGAGAAATGATGACTCTGGTCCATGTTCCCACAATACTCTGTGTATCTCTCTCTCTATGTCTATCATTGCTGTTACTATGCTCAGTTATCATTTTTCCAATTATGAGTTTGTCTAATCCACTAAATGATAGGCACCTTGAAACAGAAACATGGGTTTATTATTCTTTGCAACTTTGGGACACCTTAAACAATAAGTTGCATATAAGCAAGCACTATGTAAGATGAATTAATTAATTAAAAAAGTATTGCTGCATATGGGGGAAAAATAGGCATACGTCAGAGATGTTTTCATCTTTCTTTAAAGCAAAGTCACAACTTCCTGATACACACTCTAGAGCCAAATACAGTTCACCTTAGTTCATATAATTAATTTATGTTGCTGGGTTTCTGTAGGAATATGAGTTTTAGACATCTGGGTATATAATAGAAACACTAAGTAAATTTTCTGGAAAGATATGTATTTTTTTAGTGTTTCTTTTTATTTTTGAGAGAGAGAGACAGAGACAGAGCATGTGCAGGGGAGGAACAGAGAGAGAGGGAGACATAGAATCCGAAGCGGGCTCCCGGCTCTGAGCTGTCAGCACAGAGCCTGATGTGAGGCTCGAACTCATGAACTGTGAGATCATGAACTGAGCTGAAGTCAGATGCTTAACAAACCAAGCCACTCAGGTAGCCCAAAAATACATATTTTTAAGTAATGACTGAGTTGATGACATCAGAGAATGCAAACTTGTTTTTTGGAAGTTGCTCCTAAATACTAAATTATCATGGGGGGAGGGGTCATGGATTAGTATTGTACATCATATATGAAAGTTAGATACATTTTTATATTTATTTGTCTTTGCTTATGTTTAAAAGAATACATATTGACTTGATTGTTTGTGCAATGTAAGAATTATTCACCCTAGAGACATGCTTTGCTTTTTTATGGTTGCAGAATATCTAATAAAAGTGTTTCAAGATACTTTGAAAACATAATTCATATTACTTTTCTGTTCTTCTTAGTAATAAGCTAAAGAAATAACTTCACAGATGTGAAAGTAGGTATAAGAATTCTATGTGACCTGGAGAAATTTGCTATTAAAATCCATTCTTACATAAATATATTTTTAGAGTCCTCAATCAAAAAAAATTTTTGAAGTTTTGTTGAACTTTCACTTGTCTGTTTTTTGTAAAACTAAATAGAAATGATTATATGCTAATATAGATATTTCCATATTGTCTGAGCCTTAATTC
This sequence comes from Panthera uncia, assembly GCF_023721935.1. Classification (NCBI taxonomy): domain Eukaryota; kingdom Metazoa; phylum Chordata; class Mammalia; order Carnivora; family Felidae; genus Panthera; species Panthera uncia. Next base: position 26,367,110 of record NC_064810.1, on the reverse strand, counting down.
TTAATCAAGGTGTGTGTGTGTGTGTGTGTGTGTGTGTGTGTGTATGTATACATTCTGTGGAAAGAATGTGAGAAAAAAAAAAGGCCAGAGGAAAAAGGGCTCAGTTTCAAAGTACACATGCTGTGTAATTTAATCCAGTATTATATGAGCTTTTGAGCAGAAACTTAGGTGAACTGGATCTCATATTTTATATGGAATGTTTTTGAGAATCATGAGGCAACAATTTGAAATATTTCCACTTGATTCACTGAAACATCAGTAAATACCACAAAGTACTTTTCTCTTTGGTGTCTGAATTTAACTTGGTGACTCCTAGATTTGGAATGTGTTGAAATAAAGTTGTTTATCTTAAAATATGAAACAATATGGGCACTGACCAATTCATAGAGACAAATGGCAGGTTCTCCAGAAGTATAACAAAACATTGCAGGGAGAAAATGTCTGTGTGACAAAGAGAAATAGTACCCTGTTATCCTTATTTCATGTTAGCTAGGCCAACAACTTCATTTGTAGGAAAATGGAGAAGAAAAATCTGGCCAAGGAAATGACTGATTCCTGGCCTTAGTAAGCAAGGAATCATTTCCTCTGGATTGTGTTGCTGCTCGATTCACTTATTCCCTAGTGTCTCCTGAGCACTTACAATGTGCCAGGAATGATCAACACAGAATTGACCCCACCTCCATGAAGCTTACAGTCTAGTAGCACAGGCAGTTAGAAAAAGAAAATGTTAGCTGTCACAAGTATTGAAAAGAAGGAGTGCAAAGGAATAAATGGGCTAGTGGAGTAAGGCTTGTCTGAAGAAGTAGCACAACAGTTAAAATTTGGAGGACGGATAAACATCAGGCAAAAAAGAAGGGGAAGGGAGCTGTGTGGTGTCTTTATTATTGAGACACATAGGAAAGGTAAAAACTACACATAGAAAATACATGCCAACCTCAGACTGTTATTTGGAAGTTGCTCCTAAATACTAAATTATCATGGGGGGGAGGGGTCATGGATTAGTATTGTACATCATATATGAAAGTTAGATACATTTTTATATTTATTTGTCTTTGCTTATGTTTAAAAGAATACATATTGACTTGATTGTTTGTGCAATGTAAGAATTATTCACCCTGTTATGGCTATCTGGGGGGCACTGGAAGGGGCAGGGAATGTGTTGGGTAGAACTTAGGTTACAAAAAATATTTATTTAGCATGAGGCTTACATTCTAGAAAAGGAGACAGATAATAAACATTTTAGTAAATAAATAGATTATGTAATAGGTGGTAGTTATTGCTATGAAAAATAAAGCAAAACAAGATGGAAAGGCTAGGGAGGGATGCCATTTCAGGTGGAGTGGTAGGGGAAATTCTTTCTGGGCAGACACCTGAATAAAATGAGGTAACGAGCTATGTTCTGTTTTATTTTTTTAAGAACTAGAGAAAAAAGGATAACTGAGGCAAGCATGGCATAATGGTAATGCCTATTTAATATTGGTTGGATAATTCCAGCTTGCTTTATAAGTTTTGATACTTCTATACATTTTGAAGTATTTGTAAAATAATTACATAAAGCATATGCCTTCAGTCAGTGGGAAAAAGCCTAGTGTCTACAAAGTCCTGGAAAAATCCAGGTTAGCACCAACAGTAAAGTAGGAGTTTCATGTGGGACAAGCCTGGAGAATTGGGTAGTTGCTAAACCAGCAGGTCCTTGTAGGCTCTGTTAAGGATTTTAGACTTCAGTCTAAGAGCAATGGAAAAGCATTGAAGGATTTTAAGCATGAGTAGGAGTATAGGATTAAATCTGCATTTTGAAGAACTTAAGAATTTATATTTAAGAAATTTTAAGCTGGCATCTACCATTTGCCAGGCTCAATGCTAGGTATGGGGAGACATAGTAGTGACAGGTCTTTACACATGGAGACCTGGAAGTCTAGACACGGGAGAAATTTTTGTAGTCATCTATGGATGAGCTCACTGGCTAGATATTTTGAGATCTGTCAGTTTGTTCTGCACCTTCAGCAACCTGCATGTTATCTTTGAGAACATTGACAAATCTTTGAGAAAAATTGGGCAATCACCTTGATTTTAATGGCTTTGAGAATTTTAGTAACTCACTAGTTCATTAAATGGGGAGAAAAAAATTGTTTTGTGTAATTGAGTAGCTTTTTATATGCCATTTTCCAGTTTCTTATTGTATCCATATAATATTTATGATTTTTCTGCAAAGTTGAGGCTTCTGACATTTCAAGGCCAAGGAGTCCAAGGCAAAGGACAGAAGAACTATGTGAGGGGCATATTCATTGCTGAACAAGACAAAACAAAAAATATCCCTTTGCAGTGTCATTTGAGAATTGGAACTTTGTACATTTGCTAAAAAGGGATTTAAAATTCAAGTTTCAGTGAGAAGGAAACTTAAGATTTTTGAGGTAGTGTGTGTCTTCTGTCCAAGAAACATACTGTAAGTGATTTGCTAAGAAACATATTGTAAGTGATTTGCTACTGCTGAGGACATGGAAAAAGTGATAAAGATGAACTCTTGATGAGAGTGTATGAATATATGAAAGGATGTCAAGTAATTTCAAAGGACTGGTTTAGAATCTTGAGCACTTTTTTCTGACTTTGAAATTTTTCATTGATCTGATGTTATTCCCCTAGTGTTTTATCATTTTCTACAAAATTTAAGTGATATACTTCTTAGACAGATGAAGTTCATTGTTTTCCATATAGAAAAAGTGAATATTAGTCAAATGAAGTTATTGACCCGTTCTCTTCAGTTGTAGAAAATGGAGCTGCCAACGTTCTTCAGTGTCTTAAGTGATTTATTGACTTAGGCATTAATTTCTTAAGAACTTATATTTTATTTAAGTGGACACCGTATAGACTAAACCACCTTAAATTTATCACACAACAAGAGCAATTATCACTCTGGGTCATGGTAGACTATTAACCCTTAATCTTTGGAGCATCTAAAACTGGAAACAAATTATTCTTGAAAACAAATTATTGCATCGAGCCTGTAATACTTATAGAGGAATTCTGAGAAAGAAAACAACGAATAGCTAATATTGACATTGGTTTTTAAGATAATCATGGATAATATAAACAATTAATTGGCATTTGCCAAGTTTGAGTAAGTATAACTTTATAGGTCCCCAAATTAGAATTGATTAAATTAATTTATTTGGGGCCAGGGAACAAAATGATGAGTAAAATAAGATTGTGAAAAATAAAGTGTGGGAATACTAAAATCAGAAAATGGGGGACCTTGCTTTTTAATTCTTTTATTTGTTACCACATGGGTTAACCCCAAGGAAAAAACAGAATTGCATTTCTGATTTGAAGAGCTTTTCCCTTACTTTTCTAACTCAAATTTAATGCAGGACCATATAGTAGAAAAACAAATGGATTCATAGTGTGCTAACTTAAGATTTAGTGCCACCTTTCTCACTAACAATTAGATGAGGTGACATAATGATTATATAACCATTTTGCCTTCACTTTCTTGAATAACACCTACTCCAGAACTTTTATAAGAGTGACATTAAGTAATTAAGGAGCATGTTTTGAAGACTTTTAAGATATGATGGAAACATAAAGTATTGCAATTATTACACTAGATATTAGGGATTGAGAGAATTGACATGAGGGTGGAAGGAACCTTGTGTTTTAGCCTTCAGAGGGTCAGTAAGGTGGCATTGCAGGAACTGGGCTTCAGAGTGACAGAGACCCAGATCAAAGCCTTGCCTTTGCCTATGGTCTTTCCCATGTTATGAAGTTACTTATTCCTCTTAAGTATCTATTTCTTATCTATGAAATGGAAATAATAATAATGAGCTTCAACTAACATGTGGAAGTAGCCTAAGTGAAATGCAGCTCGCTGAGTTCCTTTCTGGTCCATTCTCTTTATTCACTGTATTTTATTTCCAGATATTTACATATAATATTTTTGCAATCAATTGTGTGCTACAAAATTTGCGGTGTATGTTGTTATCCCATTTTACGGAAAGATCACATGGTGACATGAAGGAGAATTTCAGGCTCAAACATCCATAATGGCAGAACCAGGGTGATTGATGATAACCTCTAGGAACCAGTGTGATCTTTTCTTTGTGTTCTTCTCCGTCCTGATTTTCTTAATCTTCCCACTTTATCTAAAATCATACCACCAACTCCTCACATCCCCACTTCCTTACTTTATTTCTCTTCATAGCACTTACCACCATTTGTCATGTTATATGTCTACTTACAAATTAATTACTTTTGGTAGTTTATAAGCTCTGTAAGAACAAAAATTTATTATTTTAGATGTAACCTTCCCTTAATGAAAACCATCAATTATTTTGTATTGTCCAAAACAAATGTCGAGATATTTTTAGAAATAAAATACTTTGAATTTCATTTATTGCAAAAGAAAGTACATTTAAAGAGGGTATGTGCATGTGTGTTTTTAATAAATGGCATTAAACTTACTTTGTCGTGTATATAACAAACATAGCTCAAAATTCCACTTCCTGGAACTGTGATTTTAAAGTCCAGCACATTTTACTTGCGTGGAGATTTTTATTCCAGAAAGGTATCAAACATGACAGTCTGACAGTCTGTCATTGGGATGCCTTCACCGCTTCTCTCAGATCAACTGACAAGACCTCAGCTGGGCCTCTACAAGTTGCTTAAGAACACTTCTAGAACCATCCTAATGGGCATATTCCAACTGTCACTTGGTGGGAAAAAAAAAGAAAAAAAAAGATCACTAGAGATCAATCTCTCTACAGCGGGTCTTTTGGCAGAAAACCAGTCATATCATTCTCTCCAATTGAGCCTTTGTGGGGAAAAAGGCCTTATCAAATTCCTTGGACATGAAGTTACTGTTGAAACTATTCTCAAAACATGCTATCTAGCACTATGCAAGGAAGTTTGACTTTTGAAAGGTCAGGAGTGACCTTTATAATGATTTAGATCATCTTATGATTGTTAAGAAGTAGAAAGGGTTATAATACTATAAAAGCTTTGGGTCTTATCCCCTTTTGTGAGAAGATTCTGTTAGTGCCATTAACTAAGCCACAACTTCCTGATGTAATTATTAAACAGACCAAAACTTAGACACTAACATACCCCTCACCTACCCCAAACTTGGATTCAAAGTGTAGACTGGGGCCATTCAAACTGTGGGAACAGAAGAGAAAATGGAGTGTGTAAGAGGCCAGGTGGAAACAGTATATTTATTTCTTATGAACAAGTATCATGCTTGGTGAATAGTTAAGGTCAAAAAAATTAGTATTATCAAATACAGCTTTATATTTTAATCTTGTGTTTATATTTTGTTGGGTAAATAGAAGACTATAGGTTTTCAAGAAAAAATATACTAGCAGAGAATCTAGTAATGGACATTATTTAATGTGAATCCTGAAGACTGGAAGTGAGCCTCAGAGCTAAAAATATGACAGTTTTAATGCTCACTTTTCCTAAAATGGCTATACTAAGCTTAGTGGAAATCAAAATAAAACATATGCTGTGATAATAAAGTTCGGCTTTACTCACAGACATTATAGTATATGTCTAATTCATTTATACATCTGTAAAATAAGAGGACTTATGTAGTCAATCAAAAAGCTTTTAACGATACTGTTAAATTTTATCTTAATAAATGTGTTAAGTCTAACTTTCTAATATCCATTATGAAGATCGGTCTTATTTTATGTTAGAGGTGTATAGTGTAGACAAAACAAAGTTGGTGTTTCTTGTGTGCTTCTGTAGAAATGCTAACGTCTAATTTTGCTCCTATTCTTCAAATGCATTGAACACCTTGCTCTCTTTGTACAATATACACGTGTTGTGACCTCCTATTTTGATGAAAGAACTAAAGCCTTTAGGAATGAAAGCTTAAATACATTTATACCATATTTTAAATTCTCTTGGTTGTTTAAATTGGATTTTTCTAAAACAGGAGATCTTTTAAGTGTTTGTGCTAGCATCTTAGTAAGAAATAGTCTCTTCAGTGGAAGAAGAGGAGAGCAAAGAGCAAGAAGAGTTTCTAATTAATTTTATATTAAAGATAGTAACTTGACATTTACTTCTTTGTCCTCCAACTGTCTACAAAATCCTGTCTTCTACATTATGGTAATCTTGCCTTAAATTGGCAGTCATTGGGACCATGTATGTCGCTTTGAAGCTTGTAGACATGTTTATTTACCATAATTACCTGATTTTAGAGATATTAAAAAGCCAAAACTCTAGTCCTTAGTCAAACATATTTAAGAACATAAAATACATAATGGATAGAAATGTATATTTCGATATTTAACTATATTTGCTTATATACAATGCAATTGTGCCCACCCACTATGGTGTCTATATGTGTCTGTGTTTATATTTGTATATCTATAAAATGAGACGGCTGAACCATAGTCATATGGCTTCTTGCAGAAAAATGTAGGACCACTTTCTACTTGACTCATTACTGAAATTTCAGAGAAACACGTTCTTCGAAATTTATTCTGTGACTTTATTTCTCTTAAATATGGTTGGATTAAGTTGCTTAAACTTTGGCACTAAAAAAGTTGTCTCAGCATTCTTCCTTCATGATTTAAACAGAATTGAAAACTTGGAATAATAAAATCCAGCAAATACATCTTTTTACTAAATAATGCTTTATCTTCTTAAAGTCACTAGCTACTTTAGCTAGATCTACTGCAAATACTCGAGTAATTTAAAGCTCTCATTTTGGAAACATTTTTTATCTAATGTGTTTTTTTATATCTGATACAACTTTTACATTTATGACACTTATCCTTTGACATTCTGCAAAGGAAGCATGAATTAATCATTGGGTTTGTCCAGCAAGGGCACAGGTATCTTACTGATGCTGTGAGCCTCCATCGTGACACACGCAAGCTGTTTCTGCAATTCCAGCACAAGAAAACATCCCCACAGCTGATTCATTGCTGCTTTCTCAGGTCCCAGTCTCTTAAAATTCTAGGTCTTGATAGAACAGAGGTGGATTCTGTGTGTATGTAATATTGATTCTGTTATTGAACTTTCTGAAGATACAGAGGTTACTGCTAACTTCAAAACAAACTGGGCCAGAGGTTATTGTCTTTCGAGAGCATGTACAAGAAATGGTTTAATAAGCTATTGTTGTTGTTACTGAAATTATATTGTATTAATTAAGAATCACAAGTTAATTGTATATTTTAAAAAAAGAGGCCTAGCCAGAAAGCAAAGGGAATTGATTTTATGACTATGTATAATAGTACAGGTTGGTTCAGAAAGGGAAAGCATTTGTTAAAGAGCAATGGTAGATTTTCTTTGAATGCTGCCTAGAAAGCAGATTTTATGTGAAGTACTACTGGGTGGCTTCTCTCCTATCCAGCTAGTGGTGTTATTCGTGTGCGTTTTCTCTTGATTTTTTCCTGCTTGCTCCCCTTGATTTGTAAGCAGCTTAAGAACAGAATCCTGTCATCTGATTCTTTGGTATCTCCCTTCAGCAAGGAAAGAAGTTTTGAATGAAGTAGATGTAATACATATTGATGACACAGGTCATTTATTCAGGCAGGAGTATGAAGCTTCATCAAGGAGATGGAACTTACCAAGAGCAGAATATGCAATCCCACTCTTCTCTACTTCCTTCCAATCCTGGAAAGTTACAAAGGATTAAATATTGTAATGCTGTGGGATGAGTATGAGTATAAGGTATTGAGGACGCTTCATCCTGCCTTGAGCTAGCTGTGCAACCTTTCTGTGCTTTGTAAAGTGATGATGTTGGACCAGTTGAGTTAAAAAAAAATTTTATGTTTATTTTTGAGAGACAGAGGGAGAGACAGAGCTTAAATGGGGGAGGGGCAGGGAGAGAGGGGGGACACAGAATCTGAACCAGGCTCCAGGCTCTGAGCTGTCAGCATAGATCCCAAAGCAGGGCTTAAACCCGCGAACCATGAAAGCATGACCTGAGCCGAAGTCAGATGTCCAACCCACTGAGCCACTCAGGTGCCTCTGTACCCGTTAATTTTTAAGCTGACCTCTAGTTCTAATACCAGTTCTGTTCTAATGATAGGCACCAGAGTTTCCTTATAGCAATTTCCTATGCCAAGTAACATCTGTCTAAAATCTCCAAAATGTAGGACTTGATTTTATTCCAAGCTGAAATCTTGAGATCAT